>NW_021836293.1:27500-45000 GCF_006345805.1 Octopus sinensis
CAGTTAGACAGTGCACTCCATAGACTCAGCATGTCAGATATGGCATCACAGAGAAAGCATCATAGACAGATTGTAGCAATGTAGACAAAGCACCATTCTAGCAATCTACTGAAGAGAAAAAAAACAGAAAAAACATACAAAAGTAAAGAATACCAATACAGCAGGACATTGAATAATAGGAATTTTTTTTTTTAATTGAATAATTCAGCTTTTAAATTAAAGAAGAAAGAAATAGGAAGAAATTTTAGAAATTAAGAAAAATTGGAACTAAATGAAGAAAAATTGATAGAACTGAAGAAAATAACGAATGAAAATTGAGAAAAAATTACTGAAGAAAATGAAGAATTGCTGGAAAATACAAAAAAAAGTAAGAAAAACTGCTTTTAAAATGAAGAAAAATACTGTCAAATCTACTTAGTAACCATGTAATAACATTGTGAAAACATTTCCAGAAGATATATTTGTTTATTTATTTGTTTGTTGCATTTTTATTGTTATTTTGTTTGAATTTTTTCTTTATTTACTTTTGTTTATTTATTTATTTACTATTTATTTGGTTGTGTTTAAGGTTTCTGTTTCCTTCTCTTTTTTTCCATTTTTTTTTTTCCTTTTGTCTTTTTCCACCTTGCAACATTTTGATAGCATTCTGCAGACATGTAGTGGTTAGAGATAAAAGTTCTATCAGATGCACAGGAGTGGGTCAGGTGTGTGATAAATTGAGTCACTCAATCAGGATTTGCAGAAGATTGCAGGGTGGAATACATACATACATACATACATACATACATACATACATACATACATACATACGTACGTACGTACGTACGTACATACATACATACATACATACATATATATATGTAAAATGATAGTAATAATAATAATAATAATTATAATACTCTCTCTGTATATATATGCATGTATATATATGTGTGTGTATATGTGTATGGATATATGTATGAATATATATGTATATACATATACATGTATGTATGTATACATATATATATGTGTGTATACGTACATACATATATATTCATACATATATCCATACACATATACACAAACACACATACATACATGTATATATATGTATGTATATATATATATATCCCCATATACATGTGAGTTTGTTTATATGTGTTTGTGTGTAAGAATATGTATACATAATTATGTGTATATATATATATAGATAGATAGATAGATAGATAGAGAGATAAACATTTGTATGTATGGATGTATGTATGTATGTATATGGGCTTATATATGCATGAATTTGTGTATACATATATATATATATATATGCACACATCTGTACATACATGCATATACATACAAGGTGAGAGAGAGAAAGAGAGAGAGAGAATGAGAAAGAGATGTAGGGGGCTAGGACTATATTTCTCCACTGAAACATAAAATTTCTCTTTCTGTTCTGAATCAGTAAAAGCAACAAAGAATTCAACAGAACCAAAAATTTGGAAAATCAAATATGAAAGGGAATAAAATGATGGAATGGTGTTTGGTTTCAGATAGATGTATATCCTTAGAGTAGAGAAACTAAAGAGAGTGGATACAGCAGATGACACGGCTGCAACTGATGATAATGTTGATGATGATGATGACAACGACAGCGGCAGCAGTGGCAGTGGAAGTTGCAGAGGTGGTGCTGGCAGCAGTGGAGGAGGCAATGGTGGCAGTGGGAATGGTGATGGTGGTAGTACTGGTTGTAAGAGTGGTGGTGGTGGTGGTGGTGAATATTTCTGTCAGCACTACCAAATCTAGGAGACAACGTTTGAATTGCATGTCTACAAACAACCCAAAGGGAGAACCTCCCAGGAAATCAACTGCATTTTCTTTTCATCATAGCCTCATATATATATATAGGTGTGGCTATGTGGTAAGAAGCTGGGCTTCCCACCAACATCATTCTGGGTTGTTCAGTCACACTGTGTGGCAAGTGCCTTCTACTATGGTCTTGGGCCAACCAAAAGCCCTGTGAGTTGATTTTGTACACAGAAACTGATAGAAGCCTGCCGTATATATATATATATATATATATATATGTATGTATGTATGTATGTATGTATGTATGTATGTATGTATATATGTATCTATGTGTATGTGACTTTGTGTTTGATTTTGACCCACCATCACTGCTTGACAACTGGTGATGTTGTGTTTACATCCCTGTAACTTAGCAGTTCCGCAAAAGAGACTCATTGATTAAGTACTATGATTTTAAAAAATCTGTAATTACTGTGGTCGATTTGTTTGACTAAAGCCCTTCAAGGTGGTGCTCAAGCATGGCCGCAATCAAATGACTGAAGCAAGTAAAAGAATAAAAGAATATATATGTAGTTAAAACTTATAGAAAAACAAAAGACAAAAATAGGTGTATGAACAACAAGCAAGTGTATTAGTTTGACACTTAGGAAAATGAAAAAGTCTTTTACGTTTCAAGCATATGCTCTTCAACATGCATACATACATATATATATATATATATATATATATGTGTGTGTGTGTGTGTGTGTATCCACCTATGTATGTAAGCATTTATGTATGTATGTATGCATGTATGTATTTATATTTATCTATTTTAGCTATTTGTGATGGCAGCAGCCTTTGTATCAAATATTAATGAACACATCTTACTTAACTCAGATGTTTGTTTTGAATACTGTAAACTGTAATCATCTTGAGAAATCATCTCCTATACATGCTAAGTGCTATAAAATTCACAGATTATATTGGTTGACAAAACGCCAGCAGATGGCACTGTTGTATTATATGATTTCATCATAGGTTGCAAATCACCAACAACAGGTCGCCAAACATTGAATGCCAGATCAAAAATTTGTCAAACCAATATAGTTTAACACTGGCTAAATAGTCAGTGATGTCACAAAAAGCTGGCTGGCTGGCTGTGTATAAATTAACTATTATATACAGCCATTGTACTGGCATGGCTTCAATAGGTTGTTACAGTCCTAGTCTGTTTATATTGAAATTTGCTGTCCTCCTCAATGGGATAGAGTACCATGTCTTTCTCATACATTTCTTTTTACAGTTTCTGCAACTGGATACAATTGTTTATTTTATGAATAGCTATTTGTCAAACTGTTAGGTTACAAGGCATAAACAACACTAGATTTTGTGTATAAATGCAGAGAAACAGATGCAAGCATACACATATTTGCAAATATACGTGTTATGTTAGAAAATCCTAACACATTCCCAGATGAAAAAGAAACAAATACTTCTTTGAGTTTAATTAATACATTTAATCGAAATAATATTTACCCTCGTTATTGATTTTAAATTTTGGCACAAGGCCAGCAATTTTGTGGGATGAGGTAAGTCATCATTGATCCCAGTTTTCAACTGCTACTGATTTTATAGACTCTGAAAAGGATGAAAGACAAAGTCAAACTCAGTGGAATTTGAACCTAGAATGTTAAGACAGATGAAATGCCATTAATCATTTTGCCCAGCATATTCAAGATTTTGCCAATTTGCTGCCTTATTTCCCCTCATTATTGATAACATAATTCAATTCATCAGGCAAATTGTTCATCACTCAGGCACTAAATCTTTTAGGTTTCAAAGCAAAGAAATACTCAGTATCATTCTTAACTTCGTCACAATTGATATACTCATTTCCCTGCAAATAAGGTTACAATGATCTGAAAAGATGATAGTCAGATAGACTAAAGGCAGCAGAGTAAATAAAATGAGGTAAAACTTTTGTATTCAGTGTCGTAATCTTTTCTAGAATGACTTAAGCAAAATATGATCTTATATTATCATCTAATAATAATACGCCTTTATGACTGACCAATGACAAATGCTTTTCCAACAAATTTTCATTCAATGTTTCCAATTGATGACAATAATTCTCCATGATAACTGTTTCATTTTTCATTTAACACTTAATGACAGACTACACCTTTCATATCCCAACAAACACAGAACATAGCATTTTCAACTGTAGTCCTGGTTTTGTGTATTCTTTTACATTGGGGGCTGACCATTTTTGTTGGATGCAGTTATAGAGAACCCACTTTTCATCACTTGTGCTAATTCTACCCAAGAAATATTCAGTAGCATGGCTACCCTTCAAAAATGACCAGAGGGCATTTCTTTGTTTAAACTGAGAAGCAGTCAGATGAGTGACCCACTGACCAAGTTTAGACACTTTTTCTTGTTCATAAAGGTGTTTTATCATCAAAGTGTGACTTGAATTTAACTGTTTTGCTAATTTTTATGCAGTTTGCTTTGGATTCTCCTCAACTATAATTTTCAGGAGCTCAAAATTGGCAGAAGTTCATTGTCCAGATTGAAGGGAATCTGCAAGAGAACACTCTTCCAAACAAAATTGATTAAACCATTATTGGCTTGTCCAGACATTTAAAGCTACATTTCCATAGACAGAACAAATATTTCTTACCATTTCTATTGCTGAATAGTTTCTTTTGAATTTATAAAGCACACAGTGTCTAATACAGGCCTAGTCTAAGCTCATTTTCAGAGAATAAAATCGATATGAATTTAACCACCATGTTATGAAGTATTCTGTAAAGAAAGAAAAGACATTAAAATGTATAAAATTACGCTTATTTTACCATAAGTATTCACAAAGTACCCTCAATATGATCATGTCAAGAAAGCAACAGTACTTTTTTCCTACCAAAGATATGTGTGTGTATGTGTATTTATATATGTACATATATATATATCATCATCATCATCATTTAGCGTCCGTTTTCCATGCTAGCGGACGCTAAATGATGATGATGATGATATATATATATGTACATATATAAATACACATACACACACATATCTTATATATATATATATATATATATATGTGTATGTGTGTGCATATATATATGTGTGTGCATATATATATATATATATATGTGTGCATATATATATATGTGTGTGTGTGCATATATATATATATATATATATGTGTGTGTGCATATATATATGTGTGCATATATATATATATATATACGCACACACATATACATACATAGACACATGCACACACACACACACGTGCAGGTATATATATATATCTGTGTGTGTGTGTCCGTATGTATATGTGTATATATATATATATATATATATATATATATATACACATTACATACATACATACATACGCACACATATATATATATGGTATTCTATCTGTGACATGCCCTTGCAATGAAACTGAATGTTTTTTTGAAGTTGTTGATGAGAGATGAAAAATGAATTGTGCACAATAACATAATATGGAAACGGTTATAGAGTTTGCATGAGAAGCTACTAATATAGTTACCAAAGCAGAATATTCATGCTTAAAAAAAGTTATGCTTTGTGTCTTGAAGGATTTCAAAGGCATTAATTATCATTTATAAGTTACTCCCACATGATCACACCAACAATTCTGATATGTACTGTTGCCAGTTGGAAAAATAGAATTAAAAAATTCAGCAGATAAGGCCAGAACATATTCCCTCTCCTAATAGGAGAGGGAATATGTTCCAACAAGACAATGCCACAATTCATGTGCCTTTGTCTACACACACTAAGCTGTGTGAGCATGGGTGAAATCTGTTATCACATCTACCAACATTGTTGCATTTGTCTTTCATTTGTTCAGGTTTCCATAGAATTCCTAGAATGGAAAATCATATAATAATTTTGATGCAATAAAAAAACACCTGGATAACTTTTATTTCCACTAAGACAGCCCACTTCTATGCAAATGGAATTTTTAAGCTACCAAATAGATGGACAAAAGTAATGAACAAGTATGGAGAGTGGTAATTTGATGAATAAAAATTATTATAAAGTGAATAAATTCATTTTATTTCCATCCTTTCCAGACAACACAATTATTTAATGAGCATATTAATCCAGTTGATCAAACAACTGAACATGCAGCCAGAAATTTTGACCATTTAATACATACACATATATGTATATAAATGTCTATATACATGTCAGACTTATGCAGTTTCCATCTACCAACTTTCACTTTCAAAGCATTGGTCATTTCAAAGCTATAGTTAAAGTCACTTCTCTCAAGTACTATACAGTGAGACTGAACCTGAAACCATGTGGTTGAAAAACATACATCCTAACCTCACAACCATGTCAGGGCATACACTGTTGGAGATTTTTTCCAAGCAGGACATACTACTGTGATTGGTGTTCCAGCCATGATCACTCAGTCCTTTAGTGGTATATAGGGGTACTACATGATTGAATGTCCCATATCAACTGCTTTTGCAAATAGATGAAATGATGACCTAGATGCCCCAAGTGGTTGATTGTTTAATGAAGTAAAATGTATTGGGTTGCCCAAAAATTTTGTTCAGTTTTTTTTTTAAGTGAAAAATAAGACACAAGTTTTAGATACATCATCATCAACATCATCATCTTTAATGTCCATTGTCCATGCTGGCATGAGTTGGGTGGTTTGACTAGGGCTGACAAGCTGGAAGGCTACACCAGACTCAAGTCTGATTTGGCATCGTTTCTACAGCTGGATACCCTTCCTAATGCCAACCACTCTGAGAGTGTAACGAGTGCTTTGACATGCCACCAGCACAGGTACCATTTGTGTGACACTGGTTTCTATCACCGCTGTGGTTTTGCTCGACTTGATGGGTCTTCTTCTCAAGCACAACATAATGACACAGGTCTCGGTCATTGCCTCTGTGAGGCGCAACACTCGAAAGGAGCTCATCTCTATGAGGCTCAACACTTGAAAGGAACTTGCCTCCATAAGGCCCAATGCTCAAAAGGAACTCACTTCCACGAGGCCCAGACCTCGAAAGGAACTCAGCCACTTTACCTCCATGAGGCTTAATGCTCAAAAGGGGTCCTTTTTGCACCACTGGCACAGGTGCTAGTTACATGTCACCAGCATCAGTCACAACTATGATTTCACTTGGCTTGATGGGTCTTCTCAAGTACAGCATATCCCCAAAGGTCATGGTCACTAGTGATTGCCTCTACGAGGCTCAAAGTTCAGAGATCATGCTTCACCACCTCGTCCCAAGTCTTCCTGGGTCTACCTCTACCACAGGTTCCCTCCACAGTTAGAGATCGGTACTTCTTTACACAGCTGTCCTTGTCCATACACATCACATGACCATACCAGTGCAATCATCTTCCTTGCACACCACATCTGATACTCTTATGCCTAATTTTTCTCTCAAGATGCTTACACTCTGTTGAACACGCACACTGATATTGCACATCCAGCAAAGCATATTGGCTTGATTTATTTCAAACCTAGGCATGCCCTTGGCTGTCACAGCCTATGTTTTACTGCTATGTAGCATAGCTGTTTGCACATAGGCATCATACAACTGCCTTTCATTCTGAGAGATAGGCCTTTTCTTGTCAGCAGAAGTAGGAGCTCTCTGAACTTTGCCTAGCCTAATCTTATTCTCTCAGCTACACTCTGCTACTAACTTGGTCACCTAGATAAAGAAGCTATCTACTACCTCTAGCTTGCCCTCCTGACAGTTGATGGAGTCTATTTTCTGCATATTTTCAGCGTTTATTGTACCTGTGCATCTTCCACATACAAAAACTATTTTCCCTGTTAGCTTTCCTCTAATATTGCTGCACCTTTTATATGTCCAAAGTTTACACCAGGTGCATCTTATGGAGTTTCTACCTACACCTTTTCTACAGATCGAGCAGAGCCATCTACCTGAAGGGATTTGTGATTTGTCTGCCTTCCTACTTACTGAGACTTTGTTTTTTGCTAGGTTAGCTCTAAGGCCCTTCAATTCTAGACCTTGCTTCCATACCTAGAATTTCTTCTCTAGTTCAGCTATAAGAGCAAGGTCATGAGCATAGAGGAGCTCCCAGGAGCATCCTGTCTTAAATTCCCCTGTTTTAAATTCCTGGAGGACTATGATGAACAAGAAGGTTCTGGGGACCAACCCTTGGTGAACCCCTAATTGTACCCTGAATTCTTCACTGTACTCATTGCCAACCCGGACCTTACTGGCAGCATGCCTCTACAATGCTTGTACAGCTCACACCAACCACTCATCTATCTCTAGTGTCCACATTGATCACCAGATTAAAGGATCAGGGGACCCTGTCAAAGGCTTTCTCCCAGTCAACAGAAGCCAAGTACAAAGGTTTATCTTTGGCTAAGTATTTCTCCTGCAGCTGCCTTACCTGAAATATAGCATCAGTAGTGCTTCTACCTGGCACAAAACCAAACTGCATCTCACCTAGGTTAACTCTCTCCCTAATTAGTTAAGCTATAACTCTCTGTAACTTTTATCACCTGATCCAACAATTTGATATCTCTGTAATTAAAGCTAAGGCATCAGCTTTACCTTTGACATTCCAGTGTCTTCTGTCATTGTGTGGGCAGAAGCATTATTTCCTGCTCAAAGAATTTCCTGTCTTTACTAATAATAGACTCTTCCAGGTGAATTTTTACTTAATTTTCAGAGTTGAAAGACTGTCCATCCAATGAATTTTGAAGAAATTAAAACATGTAAAAATCTGAAGGCACAAGTTCAGCTAAATATGGAGGATGTAGAAAATCTTTCCAGCCAAGCCCCAGTAATTTCTGCCATGACTACAAAGAAGTGTACAGTCTGGCATTATTTTGATTAAAGACAATGGCCTAATGATGAGCATGTGTTGGATGCCTCTGGTTGATCACTGCATTTAATTTGTCTGAACTGTTGGCTCTGTCTGTGGGAAGAAGCTTGTAAAAGACAACACCCATCCAATCTCACTTAATTGAATGTATAACCTTCTTCAGGTGAAGTCCTGCTTTGGAGGTTGTTTGTAGTGGTTTGGCTTATGTCCCCATGATTATTTGTGCTTCATATTGTATAGGCGGTCCATTTTGCATCTCCTGTCACCAATCTCTTCAAAAAAGGGATCGTTTTATTCCGATTTCTACAAAGAATTGCAGATGGAAATCCATTGAGGATGATTAGCTTTATTCAACTGATTTTGGGCCCAAATATCAAGCGTGCTGATGCTACCAAGATGTTACAAATTGTTTTCAACACTTGATTTGGATATTTGGGGAATATCTGTAATCATCTTGGTCATATAACAAGGGTTGGTTTCAATGAATTTTAGCTGGCCAGCCAGAGCAAGGTGCATCTTGAACCAAAAAAAAACCAATCAAAATATTGAAAACCACTTCTGGCATACACATTCCATAGCTGCATCCTGTCTGTATAAAGTGCATATCTTCCTCCAGGTTTCTGCTGGTTTCTTGCCTTTTTTTAAGTAAAAAATCATGAAGTGTTGATAAAGTTCATTTTGGTTCTCCATTTTCAACATGATCCAAAGTATACAAAGTACAACCTGTCTCATTGCAAGCTCATGCTGAACTATGTTGAAGTGTCAGTCAACAAGTGTGCCTACACAAAGCACAAATAGAAATTAGCTTCTTATTAGAGAGCTTGAAGTTTAATGCTGACAAAAACAAATGACTTTATAGCCAACCCATTTGGTATGGTGAAGTAGAGGATATAAATAAACGTGTGTATGTGCATCATTATCATCATCATTTAATGTTCAGTTTTCCATGCCCAGAAGAATTTGCTGAGGCAGATTTTCTGCCGACAGATTCCTTTCTTATCGCTAACCCTCACCTGTTTCCAAGTAAAGTGATATTTCCTCACAGACAGACTTGTTTTTTTTATGGAAGACTGGAAATTGACAACCTCACTTGTATAGTATATTATCATATATTTAAAATATTTTTTCCAGTTCTATGATTCAGATCCTTATAGAAAGAAGCACATATACAACAATTGAGCTATGCATTTTGAATCTTAAAGGAAGACTTCAAAATGCTTTACTTCCATATTTTATCAAGTTATCTGAAAGTTTAACTGGGGTTTCCCTCTCTCTCTCAATATATATATATATATATATGTCTATCTATCTATGTATCAATCTATTATCTATCTCCCTATCTCTCTCCTTCTCTCTCTCCCCCTCTCTCTTTCGCTCTCTCTCCTTCTCTCTCCATTTGGTGTTAATATCACTCTTTGTAATACCATCAGTACTTATCTGATTATATATCTAAGTAACATTATTTACAACATCAATCATTTTACTATCTATATGGTGCTGTGGTAAGTTCCTGGAATCAAAAACTGACAAATCTTATCAAACTTGTCACTTATTTCTTTATCTTTTTTTCCTTTGTTTTTCTTTTCATTTGCATGTTTGTTTGTAACTTTACATGGTTTTCTTCTCATAGTACTCTGTATCAGTTTATTCTATTTTACTCATTTTCATCCCTAATCAATAGAAAAAAAAAATGTCACCAAGACAATGAAGAAACTCTAGATGACAGAAAATGGAATCTAATCATTCTTCTGAATGAATCTGTTGTTTCACATTGAGAGAAATTTATAGTCAAAGTATCAGTGTCGCTTTTCACTTTGTATTAACTTCAATTCAAAGAAGAAATGTTTCTACTTTGTAACTTAAGAACCTCAAATATTATATACATTTATATTTCCGTTCTCCTTATTTCATTCTGATAGTTTACCAAATGAAAGAAAGTCTCCTCACTCTTAAGATTTCAGAAAAGAAATACTATAATAGGTGTGTTAGAAAAATTGCTAATAAAAGCATAAAAGAAAAGTAGAACAGCTGAAAATAAAAGAAAAAAGTTTTAAATAAAAATTATAGGAAAAAAACATGACAGTCTTTACTAATGGGGTTTTTAGAAAGGTTTCCCAAATAGGATTTTCTAATTTAAAGAATGTTTGCATTATTCTAACTTACATAATTAGTTTTATTCTAATAAAATTATTCACTTATAAAACTTATACAGACATGTTATTTTCACAGACTTTTATATTAATCTTAGATTTACATCTAAATGTATCAATGAAATATTTTAGCTTACATACATACATATATATATATGTGTGCATGTGCATGTGTGCGCATGTATGTATATATGTGTGTGTGTGTGTGTGTATGTGTTGAATATAGATAGATAGGTGTAGATATATCTGTAAGAACATCTTTCTTTGTCTTTATAGCCATCTTCCCTTCCATCTATCACTCTCTCTCTTTCTCTCTTTCTCTTCCATCTCTCTTTCTCTCACTCTCTTTCTCTCTTTCTCTCACTATCTTTCTCTCTCTCTCTCTCTCTCTTTCTCTCTCTCTCTTTCTCTCAGTTATCTATCTTTTCCTCTATCTAACCATCTACAATCTATTTATATCTATCTTTTGATGACGACGATCACGACGACGATGATGATGATGATATGTGGGTAGGATGGGTTGTATGCATCTGTGTATGCACTTTCCCATTCTAACATTGCTGTCACTGTTGTTTTCTATCAATCTTACTCTCTAGCTCAATATCTATCTCTATATGTATAACTACATACACACACCATTACACATACACATAATCACACACCATGCTAACTATCAGAGCAGTTGTCATATCATATTCCAGGTCCAGCCATTAAACTCTACTTGTACTGCCATCTCCAACAATGTTATACTGTCAATACTCAAAATTTCATTGATTTACTGCAAAGCCTGGTTCTTGGTGCTTTCCATATATACAGACATTTAAACAAATATGTGTGTGTGTATTTATATATATATATATATGTATATATACATACTCACACACACACACATATATATATAGACATATATACATGTATATCTATCTATCTATCTATAATCTATCTATCTATCTATCTATCTATCTATACATATATACATATACATATATGTATGCATATATATATATAAGCATACGAATATGTATAGATACAACACACAGACACATATACACTCATGCATACATACATGCACACACAAGTATATATGCATGTGTATGTGTGCGTATGTTCACTCTGTTGATTGGTTGGAGAATAAACGGGAATGATGTTAGAGTCAGAAGGACCTTTTTGTCTTGTTAAGAACATGACAACCTCCTGAGTGCTAGTCATACAATAAAATGCACCTTGAATGCCCTGTGGAACAGCTGATGATAGAAAAAGCATCAGGACATAGAAATGAAGCCAAAAGTGGAAACATGCAAGAAAAATGCTTGTAACACATCTATGAGGACAGTAACTGTGAATATGTACAGACTCAGGCTGTAGTGAACCATTCCATGCCAGCATAGAAAGCAGATATAAAATGAGCAGGAGGAGGACAAAGAGACTGATATCAATGGTGATAAGGATGATGACAATGCTGCAGATGCCACTAATACCAACTTCATCACTGTCACTATTGAAGATGAGAAAGAACAATGTAGACTGGCACACAATAGATCTTCCAAGTCAGCAGAAAAAAAGCAAGACATGTTTCAGTATTATTAGATTAGACCTCTTCAGTTAAATTCAGTTGGCAAAACTGCAAGTGATTTATATTAGGCACAGGTGTGGCTGTGTGGTAAGACGCTTGCTCCACAACCACATGGTTTTGTGTTCAATTCCACTCTGTAGCATCTTGGGAGAGTGTCTTCCACTGTAACCTTTGGCTGAGCAAAGCTTTGTGAGTGAATTTGGTAGATGGAAACTAAAGGATACCTGTCTTGTATATATATATATTTGTGTGTGTGTCTTTGTATCTGTGTTTCTCCCTCACCACGACATGACAACAAATGAGACCAATAGAATAAGGCTTAAAGAAAATACGTCTTGTAGTTGATTTGTTCGACAAAAAACCCTCCAAGTTGGTAGCCCAGGATAGCCACAGTCAAATGACTGAAACAAGTAAAAGATAATATATATATATAGATATATAGATAGATAGATATATAGATAGATAGATAGATAGAGAGAGAGAGGTAATGTAGTGAAACTGTTTATGGGTACCAACACTATGACTAAGGGAAATACCTCAGGGCAACATTCTCCATAAAAACTGCAAAATATCATAGGACTTCACATATATAAAACAGTGAATTGGAAAACTTTGATCAGCTGAAAGTCCAAGCACTTAGCACTCAAAACCTTAGTGATCAATATCTATAGAAATAACGATACCCCCTATTTCCATTTGTATTGATTAGCTTTAAATCTGCCTGGACATTACTTGTTTTTCAAATCTTACAAATAGCTATTTACTTGTTTCTCTCTCTAACTTATCTCATTCCATTTTCATTATTTCTTTGTTTCCTCTCTGCTTCTGTCCAACCATTCCCCATCCAAAAGAATTTTCAAAAAACTTCCAACAGCTTATTTTTACAAATATTATTGGAAGTGGCTGAAATCTGTGTGAAATTTCTTTTATGTAATATGTCCGCATCTACACACACACATTCATATGTATGTATTTATATGTGTGTGTGTGTGTGTGTGAATGTGTATATTTCTATATGTATTTATACATACATAAATATAAATATATATATACTGGGTACGATGCATAAACTGTCGCCATTTTATATTTTTAATTTCCTGCATGCGCATTACTTGCTTTTGATTTTGTCTACTACACAGTATAGTAGGGTCAGTTGGGCACCATCTGTGAAAAAAACAACACCATGATGCAATTCACTCTGCCAGAAATCTGGAAACAACACACTGTGCTGATTGGCATCTGCACCAGAAGCTCCAATACAAACATTTCAGAGTGTTTGGGTGTCAATCTGAGGACATGTACCGAGAGTGATAAAAATCAAACATCCAGTCAGCAACATGGTATTTGGAGAGATCACTAGTGATGGTGACGTTATGCTCCATTCATCTTCCCACACAGCCTCAGACTCAACATGGAGATCTACATCAAGTGCCTGGAGAAGGTAGTGCTGCCCTGGGTCAAGAGGGTGGCTGCTGGAAGACCCTATATCTGGCTACAGGACTCAGCACTATGCCATACAAGCAGGAGAACCCAGACATGGCTGTCAGACAATTTCTGTGACCACATCACCCCTAACATCTGACCACCTAACTCATCACACTGCAATCCCCTTGATTATTATGTGTGGGATGCAGTTGAGTGAGACCATCAAAACTCCTGTTAACACCAAAGATGAACTAAAGAGTAAATTTGTTCAATAAAATTGACATTGGCTTCAACCACAGCCTCCAGACGACTTCGGAATCTCCAGCAACTATTCTGGACACTCTCCTTGTTTAAGTTGGTGAATGCTGCCATAATCCTTGCCTTCAGTTCATTTTTGGTGTTACAAGGATTTTTGTTGGTCTCTCACTTATCTGTGCCCCATGCATAATATTCAAGAGAGTTGCAGTGTTGCTGCATTAGATGGCCAGTTGTTGGGAGTGATGTGGTCGCAGAAATTGTCTGACAGCCATGACTGGGTTCTCCTGCTTGTGTGGCATGGTGCAGAGTCCTGTTGCCAGGCATAGGGTCTTCCAGCAGCCATCCTCTTGACCCAGGTCAGCATTACCTCATCCAGGCACTTAATGCAGGCTTTTATGTTGAGTCTGAGGCTGAGTGGGAAGATGAATAGAGGCATAAAGTTGCCATCACTAGTGATCATGCCAAACACCATGATGCTGACTGGATGTTTGATTTTTATCACTCTCAGTACATGTTTTGGGGACATGCAAGCCAATGGTAGTTCTGTGTGTTCACCATCTGTTCATATTGGAGCTACTGGCATGATTGCCAAGCAGTACAGCATATCATTTCCAAATTTCTGGCAGAGTGAATTGCATCATGGTGTTGTTTTTCTCACAGACAGTACTCAACTGACCCAACTATATTGTGTAGTCAATAAAATCAAAAACAATGCGCATGTGTGAAATTAAATTTATAAAATGGCGACAATTTATCCATCAGACCATGTGTGTATGTATATATATATATATATATATATATATATATATATATATATATATATATATATATATATATATATATATATATATATATATATATATATATTATATATATATATATATGTATGTATGTATGTATGTATATGTATGTATGTATATGTATGTATGTATATGTATGTATGTATATATGTATGTATTATATATATGTATGTATGTATATATGTATGTATGTATGTATAACTTAGAATAACTTAGAAAGGTTTTTGGCCAGTATTGGCCCAGGCCATGTCTAACTTAATAGCACCACCTGGCGAAGTCTTTCAGTTCAGGATTTGGGCACCAAGGCCCATTCGAGCAGAGAGTTATTGTTTGCGGAGACATATCCGGGTGTGGGTGGTTTGTCCGGTACTGTTTGAAGGAATTTGTCCAAAGACTTCTTGAATTTTGTGTGGTCAGTTTCTTTTTGACGTGTCCTGGTGTAATGTTGAAGAGAGCGGGTCCAATTGAGGTGAAATAGTTGTGCCGTATTGTCGTTATGTGATGCGATTTAGATTTTTGTTGTGGACGGATGGCACGTGGTCCAAGCCTTGGATGCATTTTGAAGGTGATGCCAACATCATTCGGACAGTGCTGATGGAATATTTTCCACATCATACAGATAATGTAGCGTTCACGGCGTCGTTGGAGTGAATACAATTTCAGCTTCTCTAGTCTACCCCAGTAGTCAAGGTCTGACATGCCATCTATCTTTTTTGTGATTGACCTTTGGGGAGCTTCAATTCTCATAATATTTTGTTTTGTGTAGGGAGACCACAGTGGACAGCAGTATTCAAGGTGGGGTCGGGCAAAAGTGGAGAAGAGAAGGATAATAGCGTGGGAATCTCTCAACTGGAAGGTTCTGAGAATCCAGGAACACATTCTGCGGGCCATGTCAACTTTGCTGCTTATATGTGTAGCCCAGCTTATGTTGTTGTCCACTGTTACTCCCAGGTCTCTGATGTTGTTGGATGCCATGAGAATTTCTCCAGAAGGAAGAGAGTATGGGAGTTTCAGAGCGTCCTCCCTTCCAAAGTGGATCAGTTCGAATTTGTCTTCATTTAGCAACATGTTGTTCTTTTCCGCCCATTGGACAACAGCCAGTAGGTCTGACTGAAGGTTTATTCGGTCATCCACGCCATTGATGACCTTCTGGAGCTTGGAATCATCAGCGAAGGTTCTGATGTTGCTGTGTTTGATGGTGTCAGTAATATCATTTATGTAGATGATGAAGAGAAGTGGGCCCAACACAGTGCCTTGTGGGACACCACTGCTGACTTTGGCTGGGCTGGATTTGACTCCTTCGACTACAACATGTTGGGTTCTGTTAGAGAGGAAGCACTTGATCCATTGTAGCAGCTTTCCAGTGACACCAATATTGGACAGCTTTCTCAGAAGGATCTTATGATCAACCCTGTCAAAGGCCTTGCTGAAATCAAGGTAGATGACATCAGTGTTGGAACCCTCTCCCAAGGCTCTCAAAATGTCATCAAAATGATGCAGTAGCTGCGTCAGGCAATCTCTCCCATTACGGAATCCATGCTGGTTGGGGTTCAGCATATTATGACTCTCAAGGAAGTGAGTCATACGCGATCTCAGCACCCTCTCAAATACCTTGATGATATGAGAGGTGAGTGAGATTGGACGGTAATTCACGGCAAGCGATTTGTTTCCTTTTTTGAAAACTGGGACAACAGACTGGGATAGAAGGTCTTCTGGTATATATCCAGCATCCAATGAGTTCCGCCACAGATTGGCTAGAGGGGGTGCAAGTTGGTTTTGACACATCTTCAAGACACAAGCAGGGAACCTATTGGGACCTACTGCTGAATTATGCTTCATTTCCTTTATTGCTGCTAAGACATCAGGAGCGCCAAATGTTATGTCCGATAAAGTGTATTGGGGAGTAACATCACTGATACAGCCCAGATCAGTCATATCAGGATTGCTGAAAACAGAGCAATATTGTTTCTGCAATATTTCTCCCATGGTTTTGGCATTGTCTTGAAGAGTACCATTTTCATCAATCAGAGGGCCAACAGTAGAACCAGTGACTCTGTGTTTTTTTGCAAATGAAAAGAACACTTTGGGATTGAGTTTGATCTTCTCAATGGCCCAGGCCTCTTCAGCTCTTCGCTGACTATTGATGATAGACATCATGTTGTTTTGGAGTTTATGTTTTTTAATCTCTAGCGACGAGATGGCAGTCAGGTTGGTGTGTTGCTGTTGACAGTATTTCAGCATGTTGATCTTTTTGTTGATTCTTTTAATTTTCCTTATGAGAGATTTTCTATTTCTAGGGATTCGACACTTAGATTTGTTTGCAGATCTTAATGGGGTGTGTCTTGCACATATGTTCGTGATGGTGTCTACAAGTGACTGCCAGGACTTTTTGATGTTAGTGGGTGTGTATGTGTGCGTGAAGGACCAATCGACTTGTGCAAGATCATTATTGATCGCTTCCCAGTTTGCATTGTGGAAATCCATAGTGTCAAATGGATGAGCAGGAGGGATGACATTTGTTTTGCATTTTGGCCAGTGAAATCTCAGATCACAGAGAACCATGTCATGGTCGGAGAGTAGGGTTTTCTCCACTGCAATATTGTGGATAGTATCAGTGTGATTGCTGAAAATTAAGTCTAAGACGTTTT
>NW_021836293.1:50000-57500 GCF_006345805.1 Octopus sinensis
TGGTACCCATGAAACCATAGTCATGTCTATTACCAGTGCGTCATGTAAATGGCACTGATACTGGTCACACATAGGAAGCATCTATTACATTCTTGGAGTGGTTGGCATTAGGAAGGGCATCCAGCAGCAGCAGCAGAAACCATGCTAAATTAAACTGGAACTTGGAGCAGCTCTCCAGCTGACCAGTTCCTGATAAACCGTCTAACCCATGCCAGGATGGAAAGTGGACATTAAATGATGATGATGATGATATATTTGTGCATGTGTGTGTGTGTTGGGGGGGGGGCAGGTGCACATTCTGTGAGTGTAACAATATATGTGTCAGAATGAAATGAGAGGTTTAAAGATAAAACAGTTAAAAATTGATCTAAATTATTCTGAGGAAACAGATTGAAGAGAAAAGAGATTTGAGCAGAACAGTACTAACATTGTGCAGAGAACATTGAGCATAGCAGTGTGAACAATGATAAATTGATAGTTGACAATAGATAAAGGACTGAAAGGAATTATAATAGGAGAAATATAAGGGATGAAATTATAGAGAGAATTTTAACAGATTCATCGATTCTTTTTGTGTTTCCTTTTTGTCTGTTTCATAAGATTAACAAAAAACATCAAGGAATGATTTGCTGCATGACAACACTAAGAGGTATCTGTATTTACAAATTCATCTAGAAGAGACAAACATCATAAAGCTGTGAGCAGTATAACAGTACCAACTGAAACAATAGTAACAACAATCACTACAACAATCCTTACAATACAGTATGAGGAAAGATATAACAACTGCTGCTGCTGCAGTTACAAGAATTGTAACATCAACTGAAAAGGCTACAACAAAAATAAAACAACCACATCTTCATCATCATTCTTCTCAGCAGCAGCAACTGCATTCTACACCCAAACACATGGTAAAATACCAAACCCAGCAGTTACAACAAAAATGGCCACAAAACAGCAATCGCTACAAACATGAGCTAATGGAAATTATCATTGCATTATACACTGGGCAGCTGGAAATAGTTGTCAAATCTCCCTTAAATAATGCCCTGCTTTCTTAAAAGTGAATGAACTCAAAGAATTACATAATTGATCCTCTGTTCTTTAATTCTTTTATTCTTTTACTTTTTTCAGTCATTAAACTGCAGCCACCTTGAAGAATTTTAATCAGAATGGATTGGCCCCCAGTACTCATTTTTTAAAACCTGGTACTTATTCTATCAGTCTCTTATGCCAAACCACAAAGTTACAAGTATATAAATGCACCAACACTGGTAGTCAACTGGTGGTAGGGGACAAACAAGGACTCACACACAAACACACACACAAACATACACATATATATTGACATATGTGGGGTTTCTTTCAGTTTCCATCTACCAAATCCACTCACAAAGCTTTGGTCAGCCCAAGTCTATGGTAGAAGACGCTTGTCCAAGGTAGCATGAAGTGGCACCGAACCTGGTACCATGTGGCTGGGAAGCAAACTTCTTAGCACCCAGCTACACCTATGCCAAGATAAAAGACTGGATGGTTGTAATTAGAAAGCATTTGATCAGATCTGTTTTATTAGAACTGATGTGGAGCTAAACAACAATATCAACAACAACAGATTCAACAAAATCAATGCTGGTGGCATGTAAAAGACACCTGTGCCGGTGACACATAAAAGCACCTGCGTTGGTGGCACATAAAAGGCACCCACTATACCTTTGGAGTGGTTGGCACTAGCAAGGGCATCCAGCCATAGAAACCATGCCAAAACGAGACTGCAGCCTGGTGCAGCTTTCCAGCTTCCAGGTCCAGTCAAACCATCTAACCCATGCCAACGTAGAAAATAGATGCTAAATGATAATGATGATGATGAGGAGGAGGATGACGATGATGATGACGATGATGATGATAATGATCACTGCCATTACAAGAGCCTCTAAGTAAATATTTCACCCATAAGAAATGGAAGCCAAATCGCACTCAAATCAAATCCTGTCCTACCATCTTAAAAAAAGAAAAAACACATTACTCAATGTAATCAGTGCTAGATATGGTCACAGCTGGAATGCTTTCAGGTTCAGGTCTGCTCAATCCAAACAGACCTTGGGTTAAACAACTGCAAAAACAGCTATTACAGCAACAACTAAAATTTAAAAAATAACAACAACCATTACTACAACAGTTACTACAAAATCAAACAAACATGATAATATTGATAATAACTATAAGAACGAAAAAAACTCCTGCTTTGACTATTTATTTCCCTAGCACAAATAAAAGTAAAGACAAAATAAATTACATAAATATGGTACTTTACTTCAGCCCTATTGTTGATGAACAAATATGTGTCTAATGTGAGAATTTGAAGTGGAAACACAATAGGATGTGGTGAGTGGTCCAACCATTGATAGATGTAATAAATAAGTATCCCCTCACACACACACGCATGAGCGTGTGCGCACGCCTCTACACAAGACTGAAATAATATCAATAATTGACCCAGTTATTGATAGAAACAATTTAATTCTTTGATTTTTATTTATTGAGGAGTATTTTAATTTTTTGATGTTTTGTTGTTCTTTCCAATAATAAGTATATATGTGTGTCTTTGTGTGTGTATGCGCATGTGTGTGTATGTGCATGTGTGTATGTATATACATGTGCATATACAAGCAGACATGTACATACAGGCATACAGACACATGCATTCATAACTATAGTTATCTACATGATATAGATACACACACACACACACATATATATAAACAGGCACACATATCTATATGTATATATATACATGTATGTATATATATATATATGCACATATACATACATATATATGCACACGCATACACACACACGTAAACACGCACACATACACACACACACATATATATATATATATATATATATATATATATAATGTAGATAACTGTATAGATATTTGAAAGCATTTTAGTTATGGAGATTGCAATCATGTGAGGATATCCGCTTGTTCTCTTATGTATACAGAAAGATAATTGGGTATTTTCTTACAGTTTTGTTTGGGGATAATTGTTCTTCTTCAAATAATTCCTTGTACTATATTTTGGTTACCCAGAAAACTTTTGAATCTAAATCGCACCCTGTAGCAATATGTAATCAGGATACAAAATTAACAGCTAACATGATTTCCCCCTATTTTAGTCAGTCATGTAATAAATTAAATAATTCATATTTATACAGAACACAAAATAATTCAGTATACCTGTACATAACTCTACAGTCATTTATTTGAGAGTAGTTTAGCCATAGGGATTGATATTATATAAACACATCTTATGGTTCTCTTAGTTAAAATGAATGACTTGGGAATTTTCTGACAGATCGGTTTCAAGATTGTCTATATATAACATTACTAATCATACATATACTGTATGCATGTAAAATTGTGCCTAACAATGTAGTGATTCATCAACTGTTTTTCCAACAAATATAAATGCTTTACCATGCTTTTAGTGCTCTTTTCTTTCATTTGTAAACATAAAGGCTATTAGAAACCATAACTTGAAGGGTTCCTGGCAGCAACTCAAGTTTCGTGCTTAGGCAAAATTATGTTTTGGATAAAGTGAAGCCTAATTGACTTTTTCAGTCATTGGGCTATGTCAAGTAATATTGCAGAATATGGCTGGCAGTAATTTATAAAACATAAATTTTATCCCAAACAAAATAATATAGATTTGTCTTTACATGCAAGTGAAGATACAGAATATAAACACATACACATGCAAGTATAAACACTCACACATACAAACACACATTTGTATATCTTTATCATCATTTAATGTCCATTTTTACATGTTTACATGGGTCAGACATAATTTGTTAAGGAACATTTTCTGTTACCCTTCTTGTCACCATTATCTGTTGCCAAGTAAGGAAATATTTCCCCATGACCAGTCATATTTTTCACAGAAATCTGGAAATGAATAACATGGCTTGTACCACAGAGATGCTAGTTTAAAACTATGACATAATGTCAAGATAAGGATGCACACAAAAATACATACATATATGTATCTTTGATACCCACATACATGCATATATGTGTGTGTGAATGTATGATGGGTTTCTTTCAGTTTCTGTCTACTAAATCCAGTCATAAAGTTTTGCTCAGCTTCAGCCTATTGTATAAAACTCTTATCCAAAGAGACTGTGAGACCACATACTTGAGAAGTAAGCTTCTTACCCACACAGCCACGTCTATGTCTCTTCATGCCTTCATGTTTGGTCCCTAGCCACACCTGCATCTCTCTCTCTCTCTCTCTCTCTTTATATCACTATATATATGTGTATTTACATATATATATATATATGTGTGTATGCATATGTGTGGGGCTGTTATATGTATTGGGTAACAGTCTAGAGAAGCATAGAAGGCAATAGTTTCTCATATAAGAAGTGGTCAGTTAAAATGTTCAGCAATTGCCGACAGAAGCAGTTTCTTTGGAATAACTTTCAGATGCTTGAAAGTTTCGTGTTCACCAAGAGATATTTATATCCACTTGATTTAACAAATATCACATAGCAGTTATCCTTGTTGATAAAAGGCTTCTATTATTTAGTCTCTTTTAACACCATAATAGTCCAATTATCTTTGGCCTGCAACAAATTTCAGCATGAGTCACTTCCTGACAAATAAGAATTCATCTACCTACTGCACTGCAGATTTAACTTTAATCATCAAATATTGTCTGACAAATCATATACACACTTTTATGTGTGAGTAATTTTGAAAAACAATGTTGTGAATCATGTGTGTGTTTGTAAATGTTTATTGGGAAACAAGTGAGATGAAGTTCACCCCATGGCCATGTGGTTTCAGGTTCTACTCCCACAGTGTAGAGCTTTGGTCAAGCATCTTCTACTTCCAGTTTAGCCTTAGTCTAGGCCTATACCTTCAGAATGATATAGATGAGTATAAAGTGTACAAAAATCTACTGCGTATGTGTATGTGTGTGTATTTGTGAGTGAGAGTGTGTGTGCACAAATGTTTCGGAATGCCTTTGTATAACACTACATAAATGATAGTGATGTGTTCACATCTGCTGTATAAACAGTATTCCCAGTTGCTCAGCAGTTTCAACTTGTGAAGAACAGTAGAATAAAGAAAATTCTCTTTAATAGGCAGGAAAAGAATAGTAAGAGAAAGGCCATCCAGCTATAAAATACTAGCTTCATAAGTTTTTTCACCATGGAAAACAAACATAATAATAATGATGGTGATAATGATATGTATACTTGCATACACACACACACATGTAATATTTATACATATTAACTTACTAGCTTAAAAGCTCCCCTATCGATGGCTTTTAAGCTAGCTCCTGTAGAAGGCTCCTCATTGGGCCTTGAGCCCAACAATGACACTTCATGCATTGAATACATATTAAACTTTATTAAACTTGACCAATATTTTTCAAGCAATGAAGAATTTTCATCAAACAATGATATAATTTGTCGACTTGGAACTTAGTTGCAAAGCTGGATGATAAACAACATTTTCATCTTCCCATTCAGGGTTTAGTACAATTTTTCTTTCTGCCTAACCTCTTTCATTTTCTCTCTTTCTCTCTCTCTTTCTGTTGATTGTTTTCAACCATCACCATCACCAGTACCACCACCATCGCCACGACAACTGCCATACATACAGCATTCAAACTTCTGATGCCACCACTATCAATACTTCGCCACCTTTCCCTCCACCACCATCACCACTGTCTTTCATATTGCTTACTATCACCATTGTCCCTGACTGTTTCAGCTACCAACACCACCACCGTTGCCTCCGCCTCTATTACAGCTACAGCTCATACTACTACTATCACCCCATTATCATCACAACCGTCAATCTACTACTGTCTCTATGCCTACTATTACTCTCACCCCAACATGAACGATAGTAGGAGTGTCACTGAATAGTGAGAAAAGGGTCAAAGTATGCTACGCTGACACACAGAAGTTAGTTTTCACATTTATTATATTAGATATTTGGATATTTGATCTGTATTTGCATGTATTTATTGTAATATAGTAGTTAAAGATGACTGCTCTCAACTCTAAGTTTCATTCTGACAAAGTCAATCGCCAAAGGGATTGTCAGAGAATAATTTTAGACAAGTAATGGTTATTTAACAACAATGGGTGACAATAGTTTCACATTGTATAAGTCTCATTAGTGTATTGCACAATTAAATGTCAGTAAAAGAAAATGTTGAAAGCAAAGAGCATGTTCATATATATATATATATATCATAAAAAATATCATAAATACACACAAATGCATACAATAATATATGCACGTATGAAAACATGTAATAAATAGTGAATTATAATAACACAAAATTGGAAAAAAATAGGATCAGTATTATAAATATGGTATTGTAAAACAAAAGGTTGAGTACTGCAAGCACAGAAGAGCATTTTATAAACATCCTACTTGCTATAATTCCACCAACAAAATCTGCAGTATCACTCTTATCAGGAATTATCATCTAATTCTAATTTATAAAAAGAAGTTTTTATAAATAGTGAAAATTAGTGAACATTTCAAATCATTCGTTCTGATGGTAGTTTGAGTTCATGAGATTATTTAAGGTTATAATATCTTTATCCATTAGTGTATGGTATACCTCAGTTCATAATTTCCTAATTGATTTTCAGCCTGTCAATATCACTGTCCCTCAACTGTCATATATAACTGGAAAGAGCTATGACGTTTCCATTCTCTTCATTTTGGATGTGGTAATGATTAAGATAGTGTTTCTTGAATTTGTTCTCTGTCATAATAATGTAATGCTTTTGTTATAAACTTATAGTTTAAATTTGAACTAATGCTTGCTTTGTAAATTAGATTGAGATTTTCTTTTAAAAGAATATTTTATATTTCTGTTTATATTACTGGCATTAGTTGATAAAATATCCTTCATGTTAGTAATGCAGCTATAATACCATTTCTCTTAAATAATTTATCATATACATAGTCAATGGAGCACTATTTTTCTACAAGGGCTAAAAAAAGTCACAATATTGGATTTAATGTTTCTTCCCAGAGATACATAAACCAACAGGTGTTGACAGTATCTTTTATACTATTCTCAAGCATTGTTTCCTATTTTTGCAATAGCTTTCAATTTCTCATTCTCTTCAGGTAGCTATCCCAGCTTTTGGAAATTGTTAGTGTTTCCCATTCCAAAAAAGTGTCATCCCTCAAACTCAATTAAAACTCTATCACTCACATTTCCAACACCTGAAGGTGATAGAGAATGTGATTAACAAACATCTTTCTCAAAACCTTTAATTGTTCTCCCTCCTCAATGACTAACAGTACAACTTCTGTAAAACTAAATCTATCCAAATCTTCAGAATCTCTTGAATCTCAGAATCTATCAGAATCTCTCATGTCAATCAGCAGCTGCATTTGTATCAGCAAAGTATTTTGTTATATCTAGTAGGTAAATCTAATAA
>NW_021836293.1:60000-80000 GCF_006345805.1 Octopus sinensis
ATATACATATACATACACACATACATACATACACATATATATATTTATATATACATGTGTATTTTACATGTACATCTCCCTCTCCAACATCCCCTACTCATCTTTTCCAACCCACCTCCACCTTTTCTGCTTCTCTTCCTCCATCCCATCTCTCCAATCCCCCTACTCCACACAAATCCACTTACTGGCCAACCTCATTTCTCCCAACCCATCCACATGCCCCTGTATTGTCACACACCTTCTGGACTTACCTCTTTTCAAAGCTGAGTGTTCCCTTCTTAGTCATGGCCTGTGTTTCATATCTCTAATACCTACCATTATTGAGTTCCAGATCTGTGCCTGGATCAAATGGTTTGTGCGCAACACCAAACCATGTGTTGCATTTTTAGTGTCACACCTTTCATACACAATGCAGTCGACTGCATCCTTGATCTGGGTCACTGACCATCACTGTGTATGCTAAGCCCTGGCCAGTTCAGTACCCTGAATCTATTTACCTATACTTATCACCATGCAGCAGACCACTTCTACTGTGAAAGGATTTATGATGCACTAGCATCTCCTAGGCTGAACACAATGCTTTTTATTCCCTTCAATGCCATGATGATGGTGCCAGCAAGCAAGAATGGTACCATGGTGGTGTGGCAGGCCAACCTCACCAGAACCAAAGCTATGTGACAGCACTACCCCACTGCTATCATCCACTAACACATCTCCTCCTACCTCCTACTCTCCACTGCTTCCAACCACATTGTCTGTACTCCCCATACTCCCACTACATACATTCTCCCCAGGATCCATAAGCCCAGAACTACAGCTGCCCTATTATCTCTACCTGTAACTTCCCCATTGAACTCTTGTATGCTCTCCTTGTTCACCCACTTCCTTGGCATCGGTCATGTTCTCCACTTTGTCTACTCTTTCTTCTTCCTTTAATTTTCAATATGAACATCAACTCCCAATACATTGTCATCCCATGAGGACCTCCAGCCTCTCAAACACTTCCTCAACCTCTTCACCACTTCTCACTCCTTGAATCTCTACTTTCCTTCATTTAACCAAGCCCATGCTACCCTTAACTGCTTCACCTTCATGGGTGAAATGCAAGAACAGTTCACTGGAATGGCTATTGGAATGTGAATGGAACACAACTACACCAGCTTATATGTCAGCTATATTGAATCCCAATTCTTCTCCCAGTCCCTCTACTGAGCTATACAACTGTTTCAGTGCTATCTCTCTTTCTCATGAGGATCTAAACACTTTCATTTCCTTCATTAGCTCTTACATTCCTCTCTTCAATTTATGTCCTTTGTCTCCAATAACTTCCTTCATTTCCTCAGCATCACCTTTCCCATTGACTACCTACACTCAGCCACCTCTCTTTAATTTCTACAAACATACTCTTTCTCCTATCTTGACTTCTCCTCATCACATCTCACTCACACCAAGCACTCCATCTCTTATTTCCAGTTCTTCTGTCTCCAGTGCCTCTGAATTAGTAACCATGACCATGTGATGCAAGCTCAATGTGTGACCTGTAGTTACCCTCTTACTCCTCTCCAACCTACCATTGTCTAGTATCCTACTCATCACATCCTCTTTTCCTTTATCTACCTCTCTACTATTCAGTCCCTACAGCACATCATCCATGCTTCTATCATTGCCTATAAATATAACCCTACCACCACCCATTTCTTCTCTCTTCTAGCTATTCATTCCTTTTTTCTGATTTTTCTCTTAATTTTCTTTTCTCCCTTCCATTTATATATTTCATGTTCATCTCTTTCGCATTTCTCTTGCCCCTCCATATACCTTGCCAATTTTCTTCCCTCACAATAGTAATTTTTTTTACTACACCAGCATTGTATTGTAACCTTTTTCTTCTTACTTGTTCATAACTTCCTTACACATAACATTATCTCACAATCAAACACTTACACATACTTCTATCACTCAACCATATTCCTCTCACCTCTCCTTTTATCTCACACTTTCACACTTTCCTTTCATACACCTAATGATGAAGCATGCACACACACACACACACATTTTTGCCCATCTTAAAACATGAATACACTTCTATACTCTTCCACACACACCTGCCCATTCTTCCCTCCTTAGCCTAACCCACCACAGAAACACATTCTCACCTGATCCTAACCTCTTGCCCAGTTTTTTTCTCTTTTTTCTCTCTTCTTTTTACACAACTCTTCTTTACTTTTCTTTTATACCTTTCTTCTGACAGAAAACTTGAGTCCAAACATTATGACAGTTCCCCTACCTTCTAAAGAGTTTAAGTAATACAGTATTTGTTAAAACTAGTCCCTTCTGTGTTCTTTTCTTTTTGCTGTGGCTCATTACCTTCACAATGTGTCTGCGTGAGTGTATGTGGGGTGTTTGTGTTCAGGTACATGTGCATATGTACGTGTGTGTGCACATGTATGTGTTTGTATGTGAGAGCATATGTATGAATGTGTGTGTGTGTGTGTGTGTTGTATAAATTCTCACTTAAATGAACACATTTATACTCATTCACACTTAACATAGATATATGAAACACATGTAAGTGAGGAAGTTTTACTTTTGTAGTGATACCTGTTATGGTGCAACGTTGGGGTCACAAGTTTGTAATGGTTGGTTCTGGGGAAGGCTGCAATTCTTTTGTTTGGGGTCACCAGTTGTTACAATAAAGTTTTTAGTTGAAGTCAAGGGTCACCAATTTGTAATGATAAAATTCATTGTTATAATTGCATACTGTAGAATGTGAAAGATGAACAATGCATGAAGTTTTAAGAAAGTATTTATTTACTGTTACATTGAAAAATACCATACCTTGACAGGCAGGTTATAACATCCAAGAGCATGCAAAAGAAAGATAGATGTGATAGAATTTTTTTGTTTTTTTTTTTGCATAGTTTGGCATACCCAAATTGTTAGTAGTAATCCACAGATAGCGATAGATGATGTTGTAAAAGAACAGAACTAGAGCTAGTGAGAGTTGTAGGGTGTTGTCTCATAGTTGCTGACAGTAAACTTCATTTCTCCCTTTGACCAAGGTTCTAGCTGCTCAGCCAAACTTTGTTCTCATTGAGTTGTCACCATGTGACTGAACTTGTTGAGTTGTCACCGACTGACTTTTGCTTTGGGTGTTCTTGCTTTTATAACTATCCAGAAGAATAGATATATCATTGAGAACAATAAATTTAGTTGGTGGTCTTGTTATCTCTATTCTAGCTTTTGGTGAGTAGAAGAGGTAAGAAAGGGTCAAGTGGTGAAGATGTTATTTCGGCCTAGCTAAAGGCATCTGGAAAATATAAAACTGCTATCAGAGAAAAATCATTGTTCCACCATGGGAAAAGTTCTGTTGCAGTGTTAATTTAAATTTGGCTATGGTGGAGCGAATCCACTTCATGCGTGCAAGATCCACTACACACAATAAGAATATATGCACTTGTGAGACATACATCTTCTTGCTGCACACATGTGCAAACATGCCTACAATACAAACATAAGCATTTGTATGCATAGTCACATGCAGAGGTTACAGCTACACACAAAACACAGAAGTATATAGAGCATTCATTCACAAACACTTACAGATTATACAGTTATTCATGATCACAAACAGGCAGGTTCAACACAACTGTTCACACTTAAGGCCTCTATCAATCAAAGTTAACCAATGCATTATGGACAATTCTTCTAAAGCAGGGGTCAGGGAACATTTTTAACCAATTACCTCAAAATATATTTATCTACACTGATGTTATCCCTTGATTCAAAAGGAAGAAAATAATAGATCCTCTGAATTCAAAAGGTTTATTGAATCTATTTATATGGAAAATACAATTATAAATATAAAAAGTATAAAACAAACACATTAAAATGAATTAATATCTTCATTATGAAACTAAAGGATTTTTCTAGAAACATTTTCACTTCAGGTTTTGGAGAAATGATGTTGTTTTATTTTTGTTACAATTACATCAAAATTGGGAAATTTTGACATTTGAACAATTTGGATACAGTCTTCGGAGTCCAATTATTTTCATTAAAGAATTCAATTGAATAACTACTTAAATCTACTCAAACAAAGTAAAAACATGTGTCAAAAAATAAGGGATAAAAAATATCAGTTTAGTCACTAGACAATGCCTAAGCAACCAAATTGTTTATAGTTCAAAATGGCATGATGTTTCCTAAACATGCCCATTATATTGGACATATGCAGTGTTGCCAGAAGAAAAAATTGTCATAACAAGGAACATATTTTTATATAATTTTACTTATGTCTAATGAGTACTTATTACCTGCAAGAATTTCCTTTTCGCCTCACTTGGGTTAATTTATCCTGGTTCACCAACTCTTGTTTTAAAGGGCACAAACCTGGGTAAGCTTTATTTTTTACAGAAGATCATGCAGTATATTTCCTCTTTCTATACCCCAGATGTTTTCTAAAGAAAGGCAGGTGCTAACGTAGCTTATTGATCACATGAGACAATGAGAGGGCTTGAATATGGTCTCCCAACTGGCCAGAATTAATTACCAAATTTCACTCAAAATCTCACTCTACTTGTAGGATTTTGACAGCTATTTGAGACTACTAAACAGACTGATCACATCTGGAATATCTTCATTCATAAGTTTGGTTGGTCAGGGCTAATATCTGGTTAATCAAAAACTACAATTTTTCATGACAGAGACTCATTAGGGAACCTGTTTGTGGTTACCTATCAGCCAGAAATAGCAACCATATCTTCAAATCACATCTAACAATATTTTAAAATAAGTGGATAACATAAACCTAGGTTTGTACTGGATCAGGACTGAAACAGGGCCAAACTACAATAGTCTTTCCCAATCATGAGTCAACAAAATGAATCCTAGTAATATATTGAGGTAGAGTCAATTAATTATATCTTCTCACTATATATGTGTGTGTGTGTGTGTGTTTGAAAAGAAGACCCATCAAGCTGAGCAAAATTGCAGTTGTGGCAGAAACTGGTGTCATGCAAATGGCAGCCATGCTGGTGGCATGTAAAAGCAACTGTTATGCTCTTGGAGTGGTTAGCAGTAGGAAGGGCATCTAGCCATAGAAAACCATACCAAATGAGACTGGAGTCTAGTACAGCCTTCCAGCTTACCAGCCCTGGTCAAAACGTCCAACCCATGCCAGCATGGGCAACAGACGTTAAATCATGATGATGATATGGACCTTACTCCTGCACAAAAGTATAACGTGGTGGTGCTGGTGGTGCTGGAGCTGGTGCTGGTAGTAGTAGTAGTATCCAAATTCTGTGATGGCATCAGTATCTAACACGATTGCAATGCTTGCACTGCATATCTTCTGTAAGAATGACAAGTCAATGTATCAATTCTGCCAGCTGCATTCCTTTGAATGATCTGCCTGGCTTACAGAGTGACAGGGTAGCTACTGTGATGGAATCTAAGAATGACAGAGATGATACATGTCTTCATATACACTTCTCGGCAAAATAGTAAATTTCCTCATAAACTAGTAAAGGTGAACCTACAACATGCATATCAGTAGTGACAAGCTGTGGGTTTTTAGGTGACATACAATGAACTTACATATAAATAATCTCCCTGCAATATCATGTTATAAAAAGCTTACCTATAAGCTTTTATCTAAAACTGAATTATAAGTATTCACGTGAGTGACAGTCTAATAACTGAATTATTAAAGAAATTAAAATTTCGACAAGCTGAACTTAAAGGGCTTACTATCACAACCAATAGAATTTTAGTTCTTTCAATTTAACAAGCAAATGGCAAATTGATTTAATAGCAGTAATAGCAACATCAAAGACCACAGCAAGAAAATGTTGTTGTTGATGAGCCCTATGTCAGCCTTGACTGAGTAGAACTATGGTCAAAGGCATTCCAGTCATGACCATCCACTCATTTTTTCATGCTTAGTATATGTATGATCAAGCTATCCGGTGTATTCTATTCTTTTTATAGACAGTAGAATAACATGAGTAAGATTTGACAACTATTTCTATCAGGTCAGACAACCACATTAGCAATTGTGCATTCATTTACAGGAATAGTGTATCTAAGGCTACCCTATTTAATGTGTCTTCTCTTTTTTAAGATAGTAGGGACAGTAGCTAATGAAAGATTCACTATGACTCAGGCTCCCAATTAAAATTCATAATAATATGTGGTGGTGCTAATAGTTTAACTATGCCCAACCTATGTCACCATTGAAGGTGGACGTTAAATGATGACGATGACAACCACGACGATGATGATGATGATGAATGTGAAAACAGCAGCATTGAGCTGGCAGAATCATTGATATACCAGACAAGATGCTTAGCAGTATTTCATTTGCCTCTATGTTCTTAGTTCAAATTCTGTCAAGGGTGACTTTGCTTTTCATCTCCTCAGGGTCAATAAAATAAGTACCAGTTGAGCACTGGGGTTAATTTAGTCAGTGTGGACCCTCCCGCAAAGCTGCTAACCATATGCCAAAATTTGAAACCAATATTAACGTGACAACAGCATATTCCAACTGGTGTATCTTTTCTTTCATTATCAGAGCTTCGTGGTTCTGCAGTCTCTTTAGCTGATAAGCCTTTTGGGGTCAGAAGTTTGCTTTTTATGTCCCTAAGTTTGATTTAAAGCAATGCATCCTATCAAAATTGTGTGTTATGGTACAGTATCATGAAACCTGACAAGTGAGCTAACAAATAAGCTATCATTAAGTTTACAATAACATCGAAACACCATAAAATGAATGAGAAGAATTCATCAAAAAACAAAACTAAATGACATTGTCAAAATTACAAAATTGTGGAAATGGAATTTGACTGGACATGTCCAAGGAGGAATAATAACAGGTGGATAAAAAAAAACCCACTGGATTCAGAGAGATCACAAAAAGAAACAGAGAATGAATACAAATTAGATGGAGACATGTATTAGAAAATTTCACAAAAAGAAAGTAGTGAACAAAATCTTAATCCTAAAGGTTATAGAGAAATTCAAGGAAGGCCTTTACTCAACAGTGGTTGATTGATTGTTTATAAATGAAGGAGGTAACTCACACAGTGAAAATACTGAAAGATACAAGGAAAGGAAATGATGGAAAGGTTGTATTCTGTGAGAAATTAAGTTTAGAATGGTTGACAGAGTTACAAATGTGGCAATGTGCATGCAAGGCTGTAAGTGCATTCATGCATGTATATGTGCATGAATGACTGTGTATGTGTGTGTGAATGTGAATGTGAATGTTCTAAAAATTTGCTCAAATTTTTCTTAACAGGATCAAAGCCAGTCATGACCAAATTGACAAAGCTTTCCTGTTTTAATGAAGACAATTCCAAGTATTTGTGTAAATATATGAGTGTGAGTTATTATTTGTGAATGCATGCATTAACATGAAAAGTGTATGTATGTCAGTCTATCAAACACAAATGACTGATTAGATCTGCAACATGCAAGTAGGTATTTGCTATTCTTTTCTGTAAAATCTAAGCATTTCCAGACTTTTATACAAATATTTTGTTCTCTAATCCAGGATATCTATCATGATAACTCATATTAAAGGTACCAGGAATATAATGGTTATATAATGGTTATATATATATACATACATCTCACACACCCTTCAGACTGCCCTGACTCACTATTGACCATTCCATCTACGCACACATGCTAAAACACCCATAGACACACACACACTTCTACACCCATCCATACACACACTTGTTACTATAGCTGCTGATCTCTCACTACAATATTAACATACACAAACATAAACATATACAGACAGTTAATCACACACACACAGTTACCACCAGACGTACACATACTAACATGCACACACACACATACGCTACCATACATACACACAGATACCAACCATTCTTTACACTCTCCTGTCCCAGAAAGCAATTTCTCTTTTACCTACGCCCGGTCATTTCAAAAATGTAACTACACATGGGTTGTTATCAATTTTGTTCTTTTTCCTTTTCCTTTGGGCTTTACTATGTTTCCTGTTTCCAAAGAGGAGCTAGAGCTATGCTCAAAATGTAAAACAACCACTCTTTTCCTTCTCTGAGGATCTTATTAATACTTTGCATGTGCTATGTCTTCCCATTTTTTCTTGTCTTTTTCTCCATGTTTTTAATTATAAATATATATATACATACACACACACACACACACACACACACACACACACACATATACACATACATATATATATATATATATATTCATATATTCAGTAAATGCGCTAAGCAATGTTTACATATAATCATAATTTAGGTTACTCGTGTGTATGTGTGTGTGTGTGTGTGCGTGCATGTGTGTGAGTATGCATACATGTGTATGTATGCATACATCTGTATGTATACATGTACGAATATCACTTGTATTGTGAGAGTGGCATTCTATGGAAGTTACTTATTATTTGGAGTAAATTTTTTTGATAATAATAACTGGTTGATAAGATTAAACAGAATATATAACAATATTAGAACCTTTGATTCTAATATGTGAAGTGTTGAAAATTTCATAGACTGACCAGGATATTCTCATGAAATGTGATCAACTGAAGCTCATTTTTCAACATAATCCCCTTTACAGTCCACATATTTCTTCCATTTGTGTTGCAGTGCTTGGATCCCTTTGGTGAAGAAGCTTTTGACCTGTTGGTCCAAAAAGTCAACTGTGGTGGTTATAGTTACAGGATGTCTTAACCCTGGGTCATCTTCAAGACTCCCTATTCCCCTCTTAAATTCAGCTGCCCACTTTTGCACTGTTGACAAAGTTAGAATGTTATCCCCTAATGTAGCAACCAAGTCAGCATGAATGCCCATCAGGGCTAAACCCTTTTCCTATTGGTACTTGATAAAAGTGCAATGCCAAATTTCGTCCATTTTCAAAAGAAGTCCCTACTAGTTGCTTTTGAAGTCTTCTTTGAACAGTTTACCTGAAAAAAATAATGCAATTGTTAATAAGAAGGTTTGAAATTAATGCATGCAAGATTAATTAATGCACAGCTGTAGCATCACTTCTTCATAGACAGCCTATGAACTTTTCTGCCCATCCTTGTAGGTGTGAATTTTTTAATTCATTTCAAATGAAACATTTGGGTTCCACTTATTTTAATAGGAATAACTGTTTGATAACATTGTCTCTGATTATAATAAATAGCTTCTTCTAAGTTAAAAAGACATACATATATGTGTATGTGTGTTTGTGTGTGTGTGTGTGTGTACTCATATATATATATATATATATATATATATATATATATATATATATATTTATACATATATACTTCACTAAATATGTAAATATGAATAATTGTGAACATGCCACCCTTATTATTTATAATTTTCATATATATATGTGTGTGTGTGTGTATTTTTCAATGTGTACAAATAACATGGAAAAAATAAATAAATAGTTACCAGGGTAGCAAAAATTCACATTAGTGCCAAGGATGTTACAGCCTACTTATAAAGGTAGAAATTCCTGATTAAGTGAAATGTTTTTGTATGACAGATGAATTAAGAAATAGAGTTAAACACAGGTGTTATTCAAATCTTTATACTTTGAAGAAAACATTGATATTATTCTGGAGGGAATAAAATTATGTAAAACAATGCAATCATCATTTTATTCCCTCCAGAATAATATCAATGCTTTTTCAAAACAAGTCGGAAGTATAAAGATTTGAATAACACCTGCATTTAACTCCATTTCTTAATTTGTGTGTGTGTGTGTGTGTGTGTGTGTATAACTATATGGTATATGCATAGTGTTGAAGCCATAGTGATATCTGATTGGCAGCTGATGATTGGGATTTGTAGATGTATATATTTACATCTTAGTTTCAATATTCTGATTCTTCATAAATAATCTTATCTTGCTTAGATAACACTAAGGTATTGGTGCCTACTTTTAGGAGGTTCTGTGGCACACACAAACACACACACACACACACTCACATCTTCTCACCACCATCATCAACACCATGCACCTACAATAGTAGTTGGAAGATTTTTCTTTTAATCTTCGTAGTGAAAATTTTGATAACAATATCCAATGCACACACACACACACATGCACACACACTCATACAAGATGCATAAAATTCTTTAAAGTGAGGTGATATTAATTGTGATCCCCAAATAAACTAAGTAAATATATACCTTAATTTTGCAAAATGTTTATACAAATAACAATAAAATAATTATTCTTTGAAATTGTTTCAATCGCATAATTAAATATTTACTATAAGCTTTTATTTTGGAGGAAAATATATAATCTGCAAGAGATATATTCTATAGATAAACGTGGGTAAAAACAAAAATTAAAAAATTATATTCTAAAGTTGGTAAAAATATACAGAAATATATTATAAATTTGAACAATGAGATGATAAAATATGCAGCTAACAACAAACAAAAAGTAACTTATTTACTTTTTTTTAAAAAAACATAACCGTTTTTATTTTTAATGGTTGCCAAGATTTGCAGAAACAAGAAAGAAAACATAAATATGTATGGCAAATTATAGATTATTTGTCTGACATAAGCCAAGGAGATACAAAATAATTGATATGACGGTGAAGATGAAAGAGGTGTGGGGAAAGAGATACAAGGAAGGCAAGAAGAGAAAAGTTGAGAAAAAGAAAAAGAGAAATGAGTAGAAAATTAGTATCATAAATATGAAAAGTTTGAGATTTTAATTGTGAAATGACCTCCAAAATATTCATGTGGAATTTCTTATAGATCATCATCAAGACATGGCCAATGATATTATTTTTTTTAATATTTGTGATTAATTGATTTTATAATGACAAAAATAGTTTTTGTTTGCCATTAAAATAAGCAACATAGAAATACTATTATTTTAAATAGAAATAAAATTGAAGAATTTAAGATAATCAGAACAAAATATAATCTGTGAAAGAAATAAAACATACAGAGAAAGAGGGAGAAAAACAGAAACTGGCTGGCAGGTATTCTGAAAATATATTTTCATTAAGTAAATTTATAAATAGTGAACTGGTCTTATTATATTCTGGTTGATAGAAGGCTAGATTAGAGCTTCTGCTTGATAAACAAACCTTCTCTCACCAATCATTCTCTCTCTCTCTCTCTCTCTCTCTCTCTCTCTCTTCACCACCTCCTTTTTTTACTCCCACTATTATTGCTTCTACTTTTCTGAATTTGCTGATTGCATGCATCCTCTGCATAAACTTATTTGCCATATTTACCTCTCATCTCTCTAAATCACATAGCCTAAACCAGTCATGGGCAAACTGCAGTCCACAGGGCAAATACAGCCCATGGGACTTTCTGAATGGCATACCTAAGGAAAAATTCCTTTTAATACTTTCAGAAGTGCAGCCTGCCTGATGATGAGCAATATCTCAAGTGTCCCACTTCTCACAAAAGGTTACCCATGCCTGCCCTAGATCCTGTGTAAAACATTGTTCAGACTTCTTTTTTACTGTAAAGCTGAAACCTCTCTGAAACTCAGCCCATACCTAATTTTCCTTTAACCACTGACCTCCTAAAGATTACATTGAATATTGATTTCAAATTTTGGCATAAGGCCAGTAATTTCAAGTGAGTGGGTAAGTCGATTATATCGATCCCAGTGCTCAACTGGTACTTATTTTGTTGACCCTGAAAGGATGAAAGGCAAAGTTGACTTTGGCAGAATTTGAACTAAGAATGTGAAGATGGATGCAATACCACTAAGCATTTTGCCAGGCATATTAGATTATACTGAATATTAATAACACAATTTTTACATCATTCCTATCTAATAAGAGAACTGGGTAGAAAATCATTGTCATAGATATGAATGGTTTGATATTTTAACAGTAACATGAACCCAAAATATTCTTGTGAGATTTCATATTGATCATCAAAACATAGGGCAATGACAGCGAAACTTTAGAAATAATCCATGATTAATTGACAAGATAATGACAAATTTAGATTTATTTACAGCTAAACAGCATTATAACACTCCACCCACGAGTATCCTGCAAGGACAAATGTGAAATAAGAAAATTTTAAATAACATATGGGTAGTATACATATATTTTCTTTATGTAGGTAAATTTGAGACTCATTTTTGCATCTGTTTATTTCACATATACATAGGTTGTAGCTCTGGCTTATTTTTAATTAGTTGTTGAGCATTATCAGTAATTAAATACCTTCATAAGATAGATTAAGACATGCATTTGTGTGCACTGTGAATTCCCAGGTCTGGCATTTCTGTAGATGTTTCTTCTTCACAGAAGTGCCTGCCTGCATGTGTTCCTTAAAGCATATATGCAGTTTTCTAGTTGTGCTTCCTAAGTTCTTTATGTGCTGTTGTTTAGCTAAAGATGGTGGGTAGCCATTCAGGGTTAAGTCTCTGAGGAACTGCTTGGTGTTGACGACTTTATCGGTAACTTTGCTGTGATTGTTGTTTATAAGCGCAATTTTGTTTCTCATGTATGTGACTTTGGCTCTGGTGGGTAAGGCTGATTGGTTGGTTGGTAGTGGATGAAAAGTTTCCTATTAGTGGCTTTTCTGTAGAATTTGGTAAATATGGAACCTTCCTCTGTGATCTTGAGTTGAAAGTCGAGTGTATATATATATATATATATAAAGTTAGATAAGGCCAGTTTATGGGATTACCCTGGGTTTCCCATCTATAAAGCCCTTAGCTTTCTGGCATATTATCAGATCCCAAAACCTGTTGGTTTAAGGCCTCTCTAGGATATGGAGGAGGAAAGGACCTTGCTACTCAATGTCAACAGCAGACCCCAGTCGACTGGGGTCTGGGAAGCCAGGAGGCTGCACCAGGCTCCAGTCTGATCTGGCAGTGTTTCTACAGCTGGATGCCCTTCCTAATGCCAACTACTCCATGAGTGTAGTGGGTGCTATTTACATGCTACTGGCACAGGGGCCAGAGGAGGCTGGCAACGTCCATGATTGGGTGGTGCTTTTTTACATGCCACCGGCACGGATGCCAGTCAAGGCAGTGCTGGCATTGACCACATTCAGATGGTGTTTGTTTTTTACATGCCACTGGAACAGTATCACAGTTGCAGTATTGGCCATACTATTGTACTATTGGATTTTGATGACGTGATTGCATATTTTTAGAATGACAATATGGGATAGGTATTAGTGGCTGCAGCTGGCTGGTTTGAACATAGAACAGGTAGAATATTTGGGTCATGTAAGGCCAATTTAAATGCTAAAGGATTAACACAGTCTCATACTCACATGCACACACACATATGGTAGAGATAAAGACAAGAGTTACAGAGAAAGTGTCAGAGAAGGAAGCAGATGAACATCAAACTAATGAGTGTGTAATTTATTCATCATTCATCTACATTGCATAAATTCATTTAATTATTTCTTTCCTGGAAATGTCATTCAAGAAAGGCCCATTTTAGTCACCTGAACTCATGCTTCACCCCACCTCATTATATGTATTTACATAATGATAGACTTAGAAGTGAGGAGAATGAGAGTTAAGTAAACACAGGGCAGAATTTATTATAGTGATCTGAACCATTAACTCTTTGGCTAACCAATAAACTCACACCCTATGAACAAAGTCTGCCGAAACTTCCGACAACTTGATAATTAATCAAAGCAAGGTTAGCAGTCCTTTGCTAATATCCTAACATCAATTCCAGAAAACAATGGAAGAATATTTTATTTATTTCACCATCTATTTATTTATATATTTCTATTTGTTTTATTTGATTTCTTTTATATCATTTGTTTTTTTTTATTTATTCATTTTTGTAATCTCTTCAATGCTTTGTAATTATCAAATTGGCAGATAGAGTTGTTGTTTTTGGTTTGTTTGATTTTTGTTTTCTTTTACCTTTTTCTTTTTTTTTTTTCAAATTCAATCTATGCATTTTCTGGTTGATTTGGAATTGTTGCTCTTAAAAATCCATTTCTCCGTCTCTTCCTTGATTTTCTTTCAACTAATCATCTCTCCTACCCTCACACCTCTTTCCTTTTCCATTTTCTTCTTCTTCTTCTTCTTCTTCTTCTTCTTCTTCTTCTTCTTCTTCTTCTTCTTCTTCATTTTCTTCTCATCATCTATTCTTTTTGCCATATTTTTTTCTTTGTTTCTCCTTCTTCTGACATTCAATATCCTCCCACACCACATCATGCAACAAAATTTGGTTTTTGATGTCCGCTACATAAATCACTGCTGACGTAACCTCTGCTCACCATAGTTATTATATTCTGGAGAAAAGTTCACAATACAGAAAGTTATAAAGAATTTTTAAAATATTAAATATATAAAAGAAAACTCTGATACAAAGCATAAAGATCTCATCAAAAACTACTGATTCATTGGTCAAACAGTGTAAGATCGATGATCTGATATGGAAAACTTATAAAAACAAACAGCCAATTTAGTCAGTGATATATTAATCAGAGAGTGAGAGAGAGAGAGAGAGAGAGAGAGAGAGATGGAAAGGGCTATGATAACACAGACAAAATGTCAAGGGTTCATACCTTGACACTAACACTATGTGTTCAAGGTCAAGACATTTAACTCCCAGCATTCCAGTCCCTCTAGCTGTAAGAAGGTACCGTAGATTGGTATAGCTCACCAAAATGTGCATCTTGGTTTCAAATTTTGGCACAAGGCCAGTAATTTCAAAGTGGAGATAAGTCAATTACATCGACCCCAGTGTTCAACTGGTATTCATTTAATCGACCCTGAAGGAATGAAAGGCGTAGTCAACCTTGGTGGAATTTGAACTCGGAACATAAAGACTGACGAAATGCCATTAAGTATTTTGCCCGGCATGGTAATGATTCTGCCAGGTCACTGCTTTATAGTTCACCAAAATGTGTATATTGCTAAAAACACTTTAACAACTCAGTCATCTTAGGTGTATATAGGTATTATAGAATGATATAGTTTACTGCTTTGTATTCATGGCCAAGACATTTAAATCCCAACTCCTTTGTCCACTTTAGTTCATAGCTACCATAAGGTATTGCCCTTAACTATTGTAACAGCAATGCCATAAAATTGATCGTGAACCAAAAACTGTATGGATACTGATAAGCACTTTTATATGCATGATCGCAAGGAGAATAGGATGTCTCTCCTGGTCAAGCTGCTACATCAGTACATTGAGAGGCCACAGCTTCAGTACAACAGATATCTATTTAGAATGTCATTGGAAAGAACCACAATACAGATTCTTCAAGCTGAGCCAGCCAGCAGGAGACTTAGGAGTAGACCAAGAATGAGATGGTTGAATAAAATCCATAATCTCAGTTGATCATCCTTGTGAATTCATTCAGAAAATCTCACTTGGTCACATTTGTGAATCCATCCAAAAAGTCTAAAGATGGTTGTTTTCGATAGGACCCTTTGAACGAAGTGTCTGAGGGCTCAGCTCCTATGATCCTCCTAGGAACAGCGGCTGGAGAAGATACATGGATGGATAGATAGAGAACCATAACAGTCATGCTCTAGTCCCTAATACTCAGACATCATCATGAAGGTAGATCTAGTAGCCTTTTAGAACAAAGTTATCTGCTAAAAATAGCAGCTAAATCTCAAATTATAGCCTAATATCTGACAAAAGAAAAGACATTGGATAATGCAGTCATAGATAACTTATGTCTGAAACATCATTTATCATAATTTTACTAGCTGCTGATGACCAGCTGTTAAACAACGCCACCATCAACAACTTGACAGAAAACCCACACAGAATAATGGCTTTTGTTGACTAGTCTAAATGTTCATATGCAAAAGGAAAAGGAGAAAATGTAGTTGCATCATTTCTCAAGAGTATAAACATGTACAGATGAAGTGAAATGGCTTCTACAAAGAACTAAAAGCCCATTTTGAATTGAACATGCTGGCAGGTTACCACTTGTTCTGTAAAATACTGGTTTTATTTCATTAGGAACAAAGTTTCTGCATTTTAACAAAAGTTAAAAGTAGAAATTAGTTCTACTCACACTACAATAGTTTTTTGTTTTTTTTCCCTTTTACTCCACTAACTCAGCAATTTATACATTTCCTCTGTGTAGGAGTGTTGTTATAGAAGTTACAAGTATGCCATTTCTGAATAGACTTAAGAGTGCAGAAAAAATAACCAACACAGAGTGTGCATCAGAGTTGATAAAATTGTGTTGGAGATGACTATTACAGGAACTTTGAGAAGCAGCAGGCAATTTAAGCAAGCATTTTGGTGGAAGAGTTGATTCCTTGGCTTAATATCACCAGCCTACTAACAGGTACACTTTGGCAGAATCTACTCAAGTACAAGCAATTGGGCCATATTTCCACTCAGAGGATTATTTACTCCCACTAGTTTCAGAGGCACTAAGAAGGGGCATGGACACTAACCTTTTTTTTTTTTTCTAAGCAGAAAAAAAAAGAATAAATATAATAAATAAGAAAGAACTTAACTCAAGCATGATTAGTGGTTTTACTGTCATGAGCAGTAACATCACTTTCACCTGGGTTATCAAGAGCAATAACTAGTGATGCGTGACAGAAGATCAAGAACTAAATAGATTTAGAAATTATATCTGCATCCCCTGGATAAAGAAACTCTAATTGGAAACAGGATTGTTTATTTACTTCTACTTTTCTCCATTCAGTGATGTTGGAAATCAGTGTTTTACATCAATGATTGGCAGGATTGGAGAGGTTGCCTTTGTGGGGAATGAGACATGGTATAATGTATTTCCAAAGCCCAAGATATATCTTGCTTGAAAGAGAAGCATTGAAGAATTTGGTAAGAACATAAATTAACTCTGGAATGAATAAATGAGGCTAATATATTTGAACATCACAGGGAATGGTCTTTATGTTGAATATGAGTAACTGGAGAAGTTTTCCATTTCATAACTATGTTCACAAGGGGAGGAGATGTACAATATAGGATATTTTGTGATTGTTGTTATTGTTGATGTGTGTGTGTATGTGTATTTGTGTGTGTTGTGTATATGCTTCTGTATGTGTGTGTGTATGTATGTGTGTTTGTGTATATGTTGTGTATATACCTGTGTGTGTTTGTATGAGTGTTTATATGTGTGTATGTGTATATGCCTCTGTGTGTGTGTATGTGTATATGCCTCTGTGTGTGTGTGTGCAGTGGTTTTGCAGAAAAATAGGCTGTCAGTATGGCGATTTTATTCACAGAAATGCTACTTACAGAATTATTTCTGTGTAGGAGTGGTAAATAGGAGAACTGTGTAAAGTTAGTGAGTAGACCAGAAAGGTCAGTGGCAATGCTGGAAGAGAGCTTGCAATGCAAAAAAAAAAAAAAAACTGAAAAAAAAACATCATTTACTTTCTTGATAGACATTTTGCAAGTGCTGCAGTGGTGTGTAAAAACAACCTCCCATTTGGAGATGGTGGGTGACTTATCTTAATATAACAAAGTGAGAATATCATAAAATACAAACTTGCAGTGGTATTAAATCGGATGTAACATATGTGAAGTAGAAATGGAAACTACTATCAACCAAGTAGTCTGAAGAAAGAATTATCTGCTTTGCTCCAATGGTACAATAAAGAAACTGAATCAATAATGTTTGAAGATATGACCATGTATCCACTAATCCAGCCTCTTAGCCATTATATGTCTTACATAAACCATGAGATTTAAAAAGAAATATGGAAGTGATAAATAAAATTGGCAATAAAACCTATTGAATGTGAAAGAAAATTTCAGTAAGGAGAGATATTGAAGAGCAAACAAAAGGTAAATTAAAAAGAAAATGAGAAATAAAATGATAATTGTGAAAAAGATAATATTCACCATGAGAATATATTTTGGAATAGCAGGGTTCAAGAAAAAAGTAAAAGTAATATAAAAGGTTAATTATAAGATAGTATACAATCAATACTAGGTAGATAAACTAAAGGAATTGACTTTAAAAAAAAAAAAGATTGAGCTTAAAAGCTTTGCTTGAATGGAATAAGAGAGATATATTTATCCCTTTACTATCTACTTATATCTACTTATATCTACCTATGTACCTAGCTATGTATATGTGTGTGTGTGTGTATGTATGACTGTGAGTATGTGTATTGGTGTATATATGTTTATGTGAGGTGGGTGTATAGGTGTATATGTGAGTATGTGAGTGGGAGGTATGTATGTGTTTGTGTGTGTAAATGGTGCCTGTGCGAGAACTACAATGCTGCAATAATGAGAGAACCACATTTCACTACTTGCATTTTAGTTCTCATACAAGTAACACACACTCACATAAAGCTTGTGTGTATGTGTACGTTTGTGCATGTGAAAGGCTTCTAACAAATCTACTCATAAGGCTTTGGTTGGCTTGGGACTATACCAGAAGACATTTGCCCTAGGTGCAGTGTTATGCAATGGGCAAAATCTATGCACCTGAGAAGTAAACTTCTTAACCTTACAGCCATGCTTGCACCTATATACATATGTGTGTGTGTGTAAACACACATATATATACAAACACACACACACATGCGCACACATGTATATGTGTGTACAAAACAAAGATATATCTACATATATAGATGAACACTCATAAATGTATACATACATATTCATATATATGCAGTTATATATGTGCATAAATCTGTGTGTAACTGGTGTGTTATGTACATGTGCATGCACATACATGCATATTTGTGTGTGTGTATGCAGAGAAGAGAAAGCTTTTATAAAAATCTCTTCTGTTAAATAGTTTAAAATAAATAGAAAAGGAAAAAAGGGACACATACACACACTTATGTATATGTGTATATAATACATAACATACATACATACATATATATAGAGAGAGAAGGAGGGGGAGGGAGAGAGAGGGAGAACAAGACAGAAGCCAGAGGGAGGTGGTGATGAATTGGACAGTTTTGACAAAAATTGGAGAATGGGCACCTAAAGCTAAAAGAAATGGGGAGAGAACAGAGAAGGCAATAACAGATTTGATTCATTGATATATTTTGAGTGAGTGGAGAAATTTAAAAAATGGTGGAAGAAAAAAAAAATGAAAATATAACAGAAACACCGAATGAACAGAAAGTTTTAATACTATATGTATCACTCTACAAAAAATAAATTGTCTTTAAGTATCTTGAATCTTTATAATCAGATTTTACTTTATGTTTTTGCTTTTTCATATATATGAGTTATTTAGATTTTTTTTTTTGTTTTTTTTGAGGTGGGTGTTGTTGGACAGCAGAAATCTATGTCTCGAAGGAACTAGTATTAATGACCTAATAACATATTTTTAACTAAACTTGATTATACGACTAACAGACCTTTCAAGGAAAGCAGACTTACAGGAATCAAATCATAGCTTTTCAAACATAATTACCATTTTTTCATACAATCATTTGCAAAATAATTTCACTGATATTCTTGTATTTTCTACATTCATTTGATCGTTTTAACTTAGTTTGTTCTGAAATTCTCTATGGAGACTTTCAGTTTCCTTGTTGTAAACATCAATATTATTTGAATGTATGCTAGTATATCTAAGGCATCTGATGGAACATAGTAAATAATGATTAATATGTGTAGAGTAACAAGGCAATTCAAAACTTGTGACAGAACTATTTACTCTTATGATTATCGCTTAGTTTTGCATATTAACAATAAATACTTTTTAAACAAGGCAATTATTTTTCTTTGCCCTTTTCTTTATACTGAGAAAAGTATTAAAAGTTTAGAATTATATGAGCAAAATATAATAACTTGAATTCTTTGGACTATTAACTCTGTCTTTTGTATGTTTGTCTGCAACATTGGTATGTTTCAATCAATTAAGTCTTTAATCATCATCAGGAGCAACACATGCATGTCCCTTGTGTGGGTTTGAACATCAAAACCATTACTTTCTGTTGTAGGATTCCTATACACCAATCAGATGGGACTAAAGTCAAACAAATATATAGAAGTTGAGGTTGACTGTTCAAAGAAAAGTCAG
>NW_021836293.1:85000-122500 GCF_006345805.1 Octopus sinensis
TAATTTGGACAGAAAATATATGAATTCTGTAAATGATGTCAGAACAGTACTGGAGGAGTATTTTTCATCATGGACAAGGGAATTTGGGGAGAGGAGCCTAGCTAGTCTACCAGATAGATGGAAGAGCATTGTAGAAAATGAAGGAGGGTATATTTTAGATTAAATAGAACTTTGTTTATCTTAATTTTGAAAAATAAAAGAAGTATAAAAACTGCATTATTTATGGGATGACTCAATACATCAGTCACAACAAAAATTCATGTTCTAGTATCTTGTCAAATTACTTTGGCTCTGCGAAAAAAAAAAAGCATATAGGTACATCAGTTCATGTAGAAAATAAACCAATGAAGGTCTTGAATGTTTAATGATAGGTTTATAAATTTTGCTGTTCTAAAATCAAACAACAATGAAACGTATGAAACTATGAAAATAGAAAGTAAGCATTGATAGGATTATTAAAACTAGAACAGAGTTTATTGTCACACACACACACACACACACACACATGCACAATTTCTAAGGGAGACCATTCCTGACTATTAAAAGGATCATACTTTTGACAGTGACTCTTAGTTTGCTCAGCTCCCTCATGCCTTCTGGCAAATCTGTGTGAAAGCTCTATGAATACCAGTATGTGCAAGTATATTTCAATGAACAGCATGTTTGCCTGTAAATGTGAATGAGGGAGAGAGAAAGGGAGAGAGAGAGAGAGAGTGTGTGTGTGTGTGTTGGATTCTAAAAGTTGTAATGATATATGTTGTTCCATAACCATCTGACTATTATCAATACTCTCACTAATGGAAATTTAATGTTTCAAATTTAGATTTAAATGATTTTACTCTGATTGAATAAACCATTATGGATCACTATCATAAACTGCAATGTTCTCGGTGGCTCAGGAGAACTGGTGATGTAAGTAGACTCTGCTGTGTCATAGTGTTGACTACTTAAGTCACATGGGTGGATTTGACTTAAGAGTGAGCATATAAATGAACTGACTGTACTGCAGTTAATAATATATCAAATGGTACTAGGAACAAGTCATACTAAGTGATTATAATTGGATTGGTCAAATTAGTAGAAAGATCTAAGAAATGATTATCTAGGTGGGGCTGTATAGAGAGGTATCATGTAAGTGGAATGCAATAAGTGTGATCCTATAAGTGGACAGTACACATTTACTTTAATAGTAGTGATCATGCAGAATGCTGTTCTTTTTGGTGGATTACAGTGAGAGTTGACATGCAGGTAGATTTTTACCAAAACTATTCACTGGGAGTGGACATAAATGTGGATTTTATGAAGAGTGGTCATTTAAGGGTGTGATCTTATGGGTGGACTGTACTGGAAGAGATTATATATGTAACTTGTACAAGATGAGGTCATGTACATAGACTATAACTGGATTGGTCATGTTGACACACTGCATTGGGGTTGTTTTAGTAATTAAAAGTGTTGGTTTGGTTTCAGTTTTCAGTCACAGCTCCAACTCTTTACTCGTTAGACTAAATAAAGTTATGAATAATACATTATTATTATCAGTTTTCTTATCCCGTGAGTGCGTGCACACACACACACACACACACACACACACATAATGCTGATGATGGTAAGAACTATGAGGAAAATCAAGAAGATCATAGTAATAATGCCAAAACTGCCACTGCAGCCAACAATGAGAATACAAGAATGGAACCAGTTCTGATATGATGATAGTGGTGGTGGTCTTGATGATGATAATTATGATGATGATGATCTTGATGATGATAATGTTGATGGTGTTGAGGATGAAGTGGAGGTGGAGTGCCACAGTGATTTTGACAAAGGCCACTAGTGATATTATTTGTGGGTGTGAACAGTAATTTTGCCTGCATTATTTTTAAGGTTTTCTAGTGTCTGGATATTTGAAACCTGTTGCTGTTCACCAGTTTGAACCTCTTTGATCATAGACCTTCTTTTAAGGTTGACTTGGAATAAACAACAAAGAATTTAAAATAACAAAATGAATCATTATTTCCATTGTAATGCAACATTCAACACTGAAGAATATTCTCCAAGATATATCCTAGATCGGGGATGGGCAACCTTTTCTGAGAAGCAGGTTGCATAAGACATGCCTCAGGCGAATCACATTACTGAAACAATTCAAGGTAATTTTTTATTTGGCACATCAATCAGAAAGTCCCACGGGATGCCCCACAGAATGCAGGCTGCTCAGAACTTTTCTATATGTACTTATATGAGTTAAAAGTTATAAGCAGTGTCACAGTGACAATGTGTGTGCAATTTATTGGTGTGCGAAAATAATTTTTTTTGCATTATTTCTTAAATTATTTTTCTAAATGATTAATCCAGTATTTCACATATTTTAATAATTTTTTCCTCCTTTTTTTTTCCAGAAACTTCAACTACAGCATCAAAAACAGCAATAACAACCAAACCCAAATCCCCTCCACTTCTAAAAAGCAGCAAAATAAGCAAAGCTGTAAAAGTTAGAATAATATAATAAACATTAAAAAATCTCATTGCAAAACAGTTTTTTGTTTTGCTTTGAAGCATTACTGATACTGTTAAGCTGTTATTGTTCACAGTCACATCTGATATATACTCCCTCCAGGTACCTACATCTCCCCTCAACAACTGGGGTTTTCACTGAAAACCCAGTAATTAGAATCCGCAAAAAGAAAACAGAGAAAATAATTCAAATAATCAAGAAGATGGTGTCTTAAGCCTTCAGGTAAGTAAACTTCTTGATGGAAGAATAAATTCAATCTACCTTTCAGGATTACACAGAGGAAATTAGCTTCTTTCAAGGCTAACTTGTCTTCATCATTATATCTATGTGTTGATATTGATGTCTATGTAGATGTTATGCGTGATGCATGTTTGTGGGTGAAAAAGGATAGAGATACAAAAATAACAATGTGCAGGATACTGAGATGGAGTATTTTTATGCACTTTTGTGTGAGAGAGTGCAAGAAACATAAAAATGGTGTTTGTGTGTGCGTGTGAAAGCAAGCGAGCACAAAATCAAAGGAATGAAAGATAATGTATCTTTAACTGAATGTGTATAGAAGGGAGCAAGGCGAAAAAGAGATTTATGTGAGTTGAAGATGGAAAGTGCAGATGTAAGTGCACATGAAAAACTAAAAATGGAAAAAAGAGAGAGAAGAGAGAAGTGCATATGTGGCAGGGTTTATAGTCAGAGAATGTATTAGTCTGCATGTACGTGTATGTCTGCATGTGTTTGTGTAAGTGTCTACATAAGAGAAGAAGGAAGTGTTTGAGCTAGTAAAAAAATAAAAACATACAGAGAGAAGAGGAGAAACACAAATAAGATGTATACCTGTGAGTACACAAACGTATTTAGTACATTTTATTGAATTTTATGTTTCTGCTAACATATATTTTTCTTTATATATATATACTTTAACGAAGGTATGCATGTGCATATATACATGTACGCAATACATTGAATAGTGAGAACAAGTGTTCATCACTGCATTCGGTGGATAAATATATTCTTTATTTATGGATTAGCAATGCTACCAGTGGCTTCATGCAGGAGTTCACAATTTTTCAAGTGTTCCACTTAAAGATGTTAGTAATCTTCTCCCATGCTGGATGAGACTACATGAGGTTACCTGAGATTATACAAGACTTCCAAATATTTCTTTGCTTAATAGATACACAGATAAGGGAAGGCAAATCCTTTAGGGACTTCTTTAATTGCTATCTTACATTGGTATTTTTTGTGGTTTTTTCTTCAAGTATTTGCATTCAACCAGATTAATTGCACTATATGAGAACATTCATGCACACACACACACGCATATATATATATATATATATATATATATATATATATATATATATATATATATATATATATATATATATATATATATATGTATATATGTGATACATCTGAATTTTTGTGGATGTATTTGTATGTGTATTCCACAATTTTGAACATCTATTAGTACTTGTATGTTTCTATATGTGGAGAGAGGGAGTGAGAGAGAGAGAATGAAAGAAAGAGACAGACAGACAGATAGATAAACAAAGATAGACCAGTGGAAAAAACATTTGTTCTTAAATTTGTAATTTCACAAGGTTTGACTATCTCAAAAAGCTGTTTGCCTTATGGTTAATATCAGATACATCAGTTTTATTTCGAGATTTCTTGCTAATAGAGAAAGAGACAGTCTCTAACTTAGATCCAAGTCTCCTTCATTGGAGTTTCAACATCAACAACAGGGTATTTTTGTTTATATGTTGGACATAAGAAGCATCGGATGTGGCATGCAAGAGAGACGTTTGCACTGGTATGGTCATGTACTACGGATGGATGAGGAGGGATGCATGAAGAAGTGCCACTCCAAAACAGTTGAAGGAATCCGAGGTAGAAGTAGACCCAGGAAAACATGATGAGGTGGTCAAGTATGACCTTCAAACGTTGGGCCTCACAGAGGCAATGACGAAAGACCGAGACCTCTGGAGATATGTTGTGACTGCAGAGACCCGACAAATAAAGTGAGTCCACGGTGTATCCTACGCCAGCTTCACATAACCAGCCCCAGCCCATTCAAAGTTCCTTGGATCATAGGACGACCTGCTGTGCTTGAGGAGACCTATTGAGTCAAGTACATTAACATCAAAATAAAAATCAAATGGAAATTATTGTTGTGATACCTGTACCGGTGGCATGTAAAAAGCACCATTCAAACATAGCCGATGCCAGTGCTGCCCTGACTGGCTTCCATGCTGGTGGCACGTAAAAAGCTCCACCCAATCGTGGCCATTGCCAGCCTCTTCCAGCCCTTGTACTGGTGGCATGCAAAAAGTACCTACTACATCATGGAGTGGTTGGCGTTAGGAAGGACATCCAACTGTAGAAACACTGCCAGATCAGACTGGAGCCTGGTGCAGACTCCTGGTTTCCTAAACCCCAGTTGAACCATCCAACCCATGCTAGCATGGAAAACGGATGTTAAACAATGATGATGATGTATGTATGTATGTATGTATGTATGTATGTATGTATGTATGCAGATCTGTATGTTTTGTTTTATGTATGTATTCTCATGCATATAGTGGGATATCTAGACATGCTCATATATATTTAAATTATAAGCTTCTGGAAAGTTTTACAGATTTTTACAATTCCAGTGATGGATTGGATCTGTAGTCTTTGAATTAGCTTTCTCCTTTCTGGTTTTGAGAAGCTTAATTTCTCATGTATGTACATAGGTATGTGTGTGCTTGCACTCATGTGCATGTGTGTGTGAAAAAAACTCGTTTTTGTCTTTTAGTAATGCTGTATGGGTGAAGAAGTATCATGCTCATTCTTTTGATGTTGCAATGAGTAGTCTAGACTATGCAAAAGTTTGTGAGCTTATTGATCTTTATCTTTTCTGTTTATGACATAAAATGTTCAATAATTTATAGCGTTGTTTAAAACTGGATGTCAGGTTCATTATTACACATAAAATGAATGTTTTAGGAAAAAAAATTCTATTTAACTTATTTGAAGATTTACACTTAAATATCATTGTTGATGCAAGCTTACACAACGTTAATTTCTTAGATATCACCTTAAATTTAGAAACCAATAAATATCACCCATTTAAGAAGTCAAATAAAAAGTTACAGTACATAAATATTGCTTCAAATCATCTGCTTGCCATTATAACTCATTTGGTTTAAATGTTAGTAGACAGTTTATTCAGCATTTCTTGTGATACATCAACCTTCAATAATCTGGCACCTTTTTGTTATGAAATTTTAAAGCACTGGTTTTAAGAATAAATTAATTATATAAATAATGATGTTTCTAACATAGGCACAAGTACTGAAATCTGGGGAAAAAGATTCAACCAAATCAACTCCAGGGCTCTGCTTTGTTATGTGTAAAGGGTTTAAAGAACCAGATTAAATAGAGCAAAGTATTCTGCCCCACACTGGTACTTACGACTATCCATTCTTAAATGAATAATAATATTAATTGTTAGATGCAGCAAAGAATAGAATGTAAAATTATTTGATTTAATTCACTATTTAGCCTAAAATGTGTACAAGTATTAAAACAATTTGTTTTAGTAATTGAAAGAATTTATTGAGAATTGGTAAACCATGAAATGTAATGGTAGTGTCTGAGAAGATATCAAGCTTAAAATAAATTTTATTATGCATACACACAACACACATACATGTTTGTTTGCTTGTGTGTGTGTGAACTAGTTTGCTCAGCATAACCTGGAGCACATAACTTCAAACTTCATTTCTCCTTTTGAGAAAATACAGCTTAATGTATTCCTTAAGAAAACTGAACATAGATAATTAACATAGTCCTTGCATTGTCTGTGACTTGTGATTAAATTATTTATGATCAGTAATAATTTTCTGACTACTTTCAGATATTACATTCATGTTTGAAGAGAGCTTTGAACTGGTTTATATTTATTTTTGCGGGGTTCTGTTCAGATGTATATTTTAGTTTCTGTGGATATTATTGCCATAGCATATTTATTGAGAGCATGTCCCTACACTACATTACTGACAAAACTTTAAGACAGTTACAAGGTGAATTTGTTACCTAAAGTAAAAGAAGGAAAATGGTAAGTGACACATGCTAATAAAGTTCATTAGATGTCTGTTTTGCACAAGTAACATTTCCTAAATATAATCTACCAGAAGAAGAGTATTTACTAATATTTAATCAATGAAAAATATTTTGACAAATCTAACTTACACTGTTAAAGAGCTTCAAACTAAGATTACAAGCTTAGCAAAAGGAAAAAAATGATAATTATTGATGAAGGAAGGTGGGACTTGTTAGTTGAATCTTTTTATTGTTGTCATTATTTTGCCATTTTGGAAAGTTCTGATTAATGTCTATTTTTGGAATCACATCACAATCTGTGCTTAGAACAAATTAATTAGTGCTGTTAAAGCTAGTGAATGTTAATTGATTTAAGTGAAATGAGGAATAATCAGTTAATTGAGAAAATTTCAGCCATGTTTCATCTAATTTATACATTTCAACTGACTAGTCATTTTGAGTGAATGTCATTTTAAGTGAATGTCATTTTGGTGTGAATTATTTTCAGAACACAAAATAAAACTATTGTTATATTAAAACACTGTAGTCTGATGGCTCTAACTTCATATCAATTACGAGATATTCAGTCTTGTTGGCTGTGACAATAAGGTACTAGACTACTAACCTAATAGCCCATAAGTTCAATCTTTACTACAAAAATGACCATGTAACTAACTTTGTTTCCTATAGTTTAACTAAATGCAGACAGGCCGTGCTCTATTTCATAACTCAAATGTTTGCTCAGGAAATCATATCCAAATGTGGAAACAATTATTCTAAAAGCATTATACTGACATCAGATAAAGGCCTCATCTTCATGTGGTGTAACAAGAATATATTAGCTTGACTAAATACATCTATCTTCTTAAGCCACCTAGTGATATACAATTGTCCATGTTCCCCCTACCACCAGAATACCATTTCACCCTTGTAACAGGTAGGCATGACAGTGTAATTAAGAAATGGTTAAGAATACAACAGCATTTTGTCTGACACTAACATTTCAAATATCACTATCTATTGTGCACTGTATTATCTAAGCAGTGTAAAGTTCAGTTCTTTACATCACTTTGAGTAAGAGTTTTCTACCATAGTTGATTGCTGAGATGAATATTATATGGATATCAGTGGTGTAATTATATATATATATATATATATAAATTAGAAAAAAAACACCTTTTATCAATTCAAAATGAACAATTAAATTATAGAAAAGATAACTGTTAAAATCGAACTGCACTTTTCAAAACTTACACTAAGATTAAGTACAAGGTAAAATTACTACCTACTTTTATAGCAAGTTGATGCGGGTAGTTTATCCTGTTCCCTTCTGAATTTTAGTTCATACAATTGAAAAAACTGCATTATTTATGGGATGACCCAATATATACATTCTTTTTCTATTTCCATATTTAGCAATTTATACTGCTAAACTGTGGCTTGTACGATGACTTTCAACCTATGGAAATTTCCATCAATTTTGGAAGTCATCAAATACAACAGTTATTAAATTTTCTTTATCATTTATTGTCCACTTTTTATCATCTATACCAGTAACATATATATATATATATATATATACAGGTGCAAACGTGGCATTGTGGTAAGAAGCTTGCTTTCCGATCACATGGTTTTTGGGTTCAGTCCCACTGTGTGATACCTTGTGATTTACTGTACCTAGTTCTTTTTGGATTGCACTACCATTTAACTATATATATTCTTTCATTCTTGTATTCTTTTACTTGTTTCAGTCATTTGACTGCAGCCATGCTGGTGCACAACCCTGAAGGGTTTTAGCCAAACAAATGAACCCCGGTTCTTTTTTCCAAGCAGTGATTGGGTGGGGGGACAAACACACACACACACATATATTTGGTGGGCTTCTTTCAGTTTCTGTCAACCAAATTCACTCACAAGGCTTTGGTCAGCCCAAGGTTATAGTAGAGAACAATCGCCCAAGGTACCACACAGTGGGACTGAACCCCAAAAACCATGTGATCAGAAAGCAAGCTTCTTACCACAATGCCACGTTTGCACCTGTGTATATATATATATATATGTTACTTGTATGCATAGTTATGTATAAAAATATACAAACTTGAAATTGAACAACCACTCAATACCTTTCAGTTGAGTAGCACATTTATTATATTTTTATAATGAAAAGATTGACAGTTACTTTGAAGTTTCAATTCAATAGCCTTCATCAAGTAGTCAGAAGAAGACTACCAAGCTGACACTTCAAAGTAACTGTCAATATTTTCCTTGTAAAAATACAGTGCATGTTTCTCTATTTATGTATGTGTGTGTGATAGTCTGTTACCCAATGACAAAACATTTATGTACTCCGCAGTCTGAGCAAGATATTTTTCTCCTAAGTACTCAATAAGCATTTATATGAATTATATATTATTTGGGGTTGTGACATTAAGTTTATACTTTGAAAGAATGAATGTAAAGATTCAACTTCATATTAATGAAATATGTACAGACATTGCACACACGCACATCAAAAAAGGTGTTCAGTGAAGTGTGACATGCAACCAAAAGTTGGGCTCGGTAACGGATTCCACATTGCACTCAAGTATCCAGTATAGTACAATACAAGGCATCAAACTCAGGATGGGCTAGTTTGGGTTTTCTTGATATGATGCTTTGTCTGTCCCCAGCCGTTTCATATTGCATGTGAGGTAGTTGATTATTTGCATAATGGAGAATAATGTATATATCCTGAGATTTAACATCAACTGTTGTATTTATTGCAGGTCACTGAAGAGGTGAGTGCATGATTGCATAATGTTTCTACTACTGTTATTTTGGCATTATATATATATATATATAATAAATACATATACATATATATATGTATGTGTGTGTGTGTGTATACATATCCATATATATATGTGTATATCTTGATACATGGTTTTTCTTTGAGTTTTATTTAAACCCTTCTTAAGAGAGTTCAAGCCAGTTGCTAACAAAGTGACAAGATGTTTTGAGTTAAGAGAGTTCCCAGAGTAGGGTTAGCATACTTGCTTGAGCTGTTGATGCACACAACCAAATGAGTGCATCAACTCACCTATTGAATCCCAGATGGAGAATCTTGGAATGTCTTACAAATCTTTATTATGCCACTAATAGTTTGTATTACAAGTATGTATGCATATATGTTTGAACGTATGTATGTATGTTTGAATGTATGTATGTATGTAGGTAGGTAGGTAGGTAGGCAGGAATGTTGTGAGTGCGTATTGTGTATTTTTGCCAAGCTGGAGTGGTAAATAAGATAAATATTGCCCAAAGAACAGTGCTCTTCAAATAAAGTTCATGTTACAGACACTCCTTTGTCTCTCTCTTATCAGAAATGCAATGAACCAATGATCATTAAAAACTTGTATCCAATGATACTATAGGATCACAATAGGATCCTGTAATTGTTAGATCAACATGTTCTCTTTGAAAAATTCAATCCCAGTATTGATTTAGGATAAGGGTAGTAATACATTCTCATTCATAATTATTCAATTCTTATTTTCTATGGTTAGTCCTCTAATTTTACAGTAGCAGGAGCCCAAAATATTTATTTAGAGATGAGATATAAGTAGTAGTATAATACCAACATTCACAAGTATTGCTCCAGTCATAAAACATATTCCATGAAGCACAATAATATATTTTACTCTATTTCACATTAAATTTTTATTTTATATTTACAATAAGAGGGCCCATTGAGTTCAGTCATGTGTTAACCAAAGCATATAAGAACATTAGAGAATAACAAATCTTTATTTCTGTATCGACTTCAGAAAGTATGGGTATGTTGATTATAATGACTTTTAACAATATTGGAAGAAAGCTTTTTAATGGTTTATTGGTACTTTACATTGGTCTATGAATCCTTTTTCCAAGTATTTATTATTTTCTAGTTTCAATAATTGCAACTGCTGATAGTGGAACTTATGGTAGGTTTAGGTGGTTTGTATCAGGTTGTTAAAAATGAAATATCCAGTTTTCTTATGCACCAAGTTTGACAGTTGTTAACTCTAATGTTTTATCCTGGCAATTCTTTGTTTTACAACACTGAAGAGTTACATCATGACTTTTCAAAATATGGTGTCTGATTATATTGAGAGTTTTCTCTTGTAAATCAACTTTTGTGAACCCATGGATAGATCAAAAATTCATGTTATTTATGAATATGAGTTCTGTTGTGTAACCAATGCATCCCAGACAGCTTCAAACATCAATGATGTGTTTGGTGAAGATGTGGCAAATGAGTGCACTCTACAGTGAGGGTTTGAGAAGTTCTGGTCTGGTTACTCTTGAAAATCAGCCCTGTGGTAGACCTGAGACCAAGGTAGATAATGATGAGATGGAAACTGTAGTGGAAGCGGATACATCTCAAACTATGCGTGAGTTAGCAGCAAGGTTTGATGTTTCAATTCCAATTTTACTGGACCATCTGAAGCAAATTGGTTAATTAAAGAAGCTGGACAAGTGGATACCACATGAACTGAACAAGCAACAAATGACATGTCATCTTGAAACCTGCTGTTCTTTGCTGTCATGGCCTAAGAATGAACCATTTTTGCATCGTATTGTTATGAGTGATCAAAAATGAATTCTTTCCAACAATAGCAAGTGCTCTGTGCAGTGGCTGGATAGAGATGAAGTGCCAAAACACAATCCAAAAACGAATATTCACCAAAAAAAGCTAATGGTGTCTGTTTGATGACTCAGCACTGGTGTCTTCTGCTATAGCTTCATGAGACCTAGTAAGTCAATTACAGCAGATGTATGCATCAACCAAGTGGATGAAAGGATGAGTGAACTTGCAATTAAACAACTGAGATTGGTCAATAGAGACAGGCCAATTCTCTTGCAAGACAATGCTCAACTACATGTTGCACAAAGAAAGCTATTCAAGTTACAGGAACTGAACTTGAAAGTACTCTGTCATCCACCATATTCATCAGACCTTGCACTAACTAGCTGTCATGTTTTTCAGACATTGGACAATTTTTTGCAAGGAAAAAACTTCAAATCTGAAGAAGATGCAAAAACAGCCTTTTGTGATTTCATCACCACTTGCTCTCCAGAATTCTTCACTGTTGGCATAAATAAGCTATCAATAAAATGGTAAAATTGTGTTGATAACTTAGGTGCAAACATTGCTTTTTGTTGAGATAAAGTAAAATAAACTTTCAGTTCTAAATCAGACATTTCATTCTTATTTGAGGGTGTTAATATCTATGTGAAGTTTGATGTTATAGAATATAATATTTTAATTATGTTTCTATTATAAAACTATGCAGTTGAAAATGTTTTGTAAGTCAAAATATAATGTGTGCCATTGGTTTGGTGTTATGACTAAGTTTTATGGTGGATTGTATATTATAAGCCTATTTTTTTGTGTTTTCTTGTTCCTTTACTTTTAGTATGAATTCAATTACCTTCTCGTTGCAGAGAGAATAGTAAGTTGTATTGTTTTAAGTTAAATTATTGATCTTGTTAGGATGATTAAATTATTTGTCATATAATCTAGTGCTTTATTTTGTCTACGAAAGAGGTAATACAGGGAAATATTTAGGCTTAATGTTCTAATGTTATATCAAGACAATCTTAGATAGCAAGTTTAATATTGAAAGTTGTTAAAAGATCTTAGATTTTGAAGAAGAAAAAGGGAAAATGAAAGCTTTTAGTTTTTTTGCAGATTATTTTTTGAAATGAAAGACCTGTTATCTTGATACACACCACAGTTCCTACAATTATAATTATCTTTCATATTTTATGATAGATAAAGCTACTTGGTCACTGACTTTGACAGAGTCACATGTAACCATGCTGACATCAAAAGGTGTGACTTTTAGTTTTTTGGATGATAAATGTTAATTACAGCTCAAACCTGTCTTCTAGACATGTAATATAGTTTCCATATATTGAGCAGATTGTGTTTATTGATCTTGTGTAATATTGGGTGTTAATTGTGTGTAATTTTAAACATTAATTAATAAAGGTATAGTAGTAGATGGAAAATTCTCTTGACATCTGTTTATAAAAAACTGCATTCTATTTTGGATGGAAACAAACTAGGTAAAAGTTTCTGATGTGTTTTGCTTAAGCAGTAGTTTTGCTTTGTTTTAATTTGGAGATAATTCTATTTAAAATATTTTTATCTAAAACACTTATATCAGTTATTGTTGTGTTAATTAATTGTATGCATGGTTTATTTTTGAAATTGATTTGAGGTCCTTGAAAGTGATATATGGTTATTTTAGAATTAAAGGTTCTGTTCATTCTTCTATTCAATGTTTGATGAAATCTTTTGATCTATAGTATTAATTTCTTTTATTATATCGTTGTTTCTCTTCTTATCAGTTTTTGTTATGTTATTAGATACATGCTTATGTGAAGCATTTTAATCTATTCGATAGAGGTACTTTTGTTCTATCTGACTGAATACAGATACATTTAAAAAATTTTGATCTCTTGAATTTTTAATATAATTTTCTTTTTCTTATATTAATTAGTCTTTTGTAGAATGCTTTTAAGTAGATTTCCTTAGTTAATATTTGTATGTTTTTGTTAATATATTTTTTTACTCCAGCATACTTGGGTAATTGGTTATAAGTGGTTTTAACTTTAAATGAACTTTGGCATTTATATTGCATAGTTTTTTTTTTTTTTGCAACAAAAAATAACTTAAAGTCTGGAATAGAGAACTCATCACTTAGGTGAAGAGTATTAAGATATGCTGCCTCATGTCTGTATAAATATTGCTGTGTGGTTAAGAAATTTGTTTCCCATGTGTGCAATGGAACCACATGATTCTGTCACACACACATATATATCTTTTATCTTTTACTTGTTTCAATCATCATACCATGGGGTCATGCTGAAACACCACTCTGAAGGGGTTTAGTCAAAAAATTGACCCCTGGAGTTTTAAGCATAGTAATTATTTTATCAGTCTCTTTTGATAAACTGCTAAGTTATGGAGACATAAACACACCAACATTGGTTGTCAAGTGGTAGTGGGGGACAAACACAGACACAAAGACACACACATAGATATATACACATATATGTAAGGAACTTGTCAGAGTGTGCCTCCTTCATACAAATTGGTTCAGTAAAATATTTAATAGGCAACACTGAGAGTTTCCTTTAGCTGTGCACCCAATGTAAAAAAGATTTTAGTAGTTAGGCCCACACCTGAGACAAAGGCAGGATGCTCATATAGAGGTAACACATCATGTCCATTAAACAGGCACAGTAATAAGGAAACTGTCATATACAAGGCAATGGTAACAGCAATATGAACAAATGGGCAACCCAACGTGCAAAAGTACAAGGGAGCAACTGAAGGCCCCTTCACAGCTTGCTATAGCAACTACAAGTCCTCCTTCAGCTTCCCAGAGAGGCATAACACCACAACCCTGGCCAAACATGTATGGTCATTGAAAGAAAGTAACACTAAGTACAGCATAAAGTGGAGGATTTTAAAGAAATTTAAAGGACACTTTAATAGCAGTAGGAAGTGCAGATTATGTCTGGCAGAGAAAAGAGTGATATTAAGGAGCTCTCAGCACCCAGGCATCTACCTAAACAGCATAAGTGAAATTTTTAATCCTTGCCCACATGAAAGGTAGTACATCCTACCATACTTGCGTGCCCCATTGTGACTATAATTACCAGTCCCCCAGCTTCAGCCCTCCCACCACTAATACCTGAGAATTCAGCAAAGAGTCTGACTAAAACATGCACAAACACACTCACAAACACACACACTAAACTGCTGGACATACACCCAACAGACCATTTTCCACCACCCACAATCGCTATACATATAGTACCACTATGCACATTCCATTTCTACAAGAGCAACAACTTTAAAGATACACTTATTTCATATAAACTCTTTTCCAGAAAACTCATGTCAATTTGCAGCATGCCCAGAGATGGTTGCTTTTGTACCAAGGGACATAACTATTAACTTAACCCTTGGTGGATTCGTTTCATCATCTTTTTCACAGCAACCACAAGCTAGATATCTGTTCACCTTCAGCAAAAGAGAGCAGTCGCCATATTTCATTCCATAACTGCCATCTCTAAAGAGCACAGCATTACTTAATTGAACTGTTACCTAACACACCACTGTACTCCTCGCATGAAACTGATTGATAAGATCAGCCATATTGTTCACTCTGATTAATATAGTCATTAAGTGGTATGCATGTGAGCAGAAATGACAACTAGGAAGGCCTCCACTCAGATGGATTGACAACACAAAGAGGATAATGAAACTGCAATGGAGAAAGAGAATGAGATCAGCAATGGAATAGATGAAATGCTGTGGCCAGCAGATTCATATATAACTACAAAAATACATAAATATATGTATATATATATATATATATAGACACACACATGTACGTATATGTATGTACGTATGTATGTATGTATGATTGTATGTCTGTGTCTGTGTTTGTCCCCACTACAGCTTGACAACCAATGATGTATTGTTTACACCCCTGCAACTTAATGGTTCAGCAAAAGTGACCAATAGAATTGAGCACCATACTTAAAAACAAGTACTAGGGTCGATTTGGTCAGCTAAACTCTTCTAAGTAGTGCATCATGGTCACAGTCCAAAGTCTATCACCTCCTCACCGTGGTGGGGACGCTGGCAATGGGTAGTGTCAGAGCTATGCCGTCGGGAACTCCAGTTCCTGGTAGAGCCACGCAAAGCGGATTGGTCTGACACCGAGTGGTATTAGGGCCACAACCCGGCAGATGGGGTGAAAATTCTTGGAGTATTTGTTTCGGCAACCAGCGGCTCCTCAGTCGATCTGTCCCTGCGTCTGTAGACAATCTGCAGCAAACAGGATATCTCTACATGCAGGATTGTTGGGGACCGCTTGTGAAATCCACATATTCCCACGAAACTTCTTCCATGAGTAGAAGAAGCCGACTCAACCCGCCCAGGATGAATGTTGCCACAAGTACAAGTACATGTACAGTCCAATGACTGAAATAAGTAAAAAATAAGTTGTTGGTGTGGAATATACTATTAAATGCATGTTGTATAAGATATTCTTCTGTTCTACTTCACAGTAATTTCATTATTTTCAAATGAAAATTCTATCTTTCACAACAAAACATATTTATAAGGAATTATAAACAGAATTACCAATTAGCTTTAAACATGTGTAGCTGATATTTTGTGCTAATGTAACTTAACATTAAGGAATTATGTAGAATCAATAGAAAATTATTCATTTTCAGTTTTTTTGTACAGAATTCTAAAATCATTTATCATTGGATTTGGTATTAGGCAACGTGATAGGAACTGAAACAAATAAATAAATAAGTAAAATAGCTAAATACTTCCTTGGGTAATTTTGGTAAACCTCTTTCTGGAGTAATTATCATTATTATTTTCTCTGTGTGTGAGTAGTATTAGTTAGTTTTAGTTAGTTATTAATACATTTCTTATCTTTCAGAACACATCTGCATATCAATGCTGTTTCTCTTAAGATAACAAAATTATAAGGAAAAAGAAAAATGTAAAACATATTAAATGGAAAAGCAAAGTGAAATAATATAAAATTTTTCTGTTTAGTCATTTGATCAAGTCTCTGTTTTTTTATTCTTATATTATAATTTTGCAACTTGTGGAAAAATAGAAGAAAAATTTTTAATTTCTAAAACTATACAAAATAAACGAACAATTGAGTTAACCATGTTTTAACTAGAGTTATAGTAATGTTGTTTACTTCTGAGATGAATTTTGTAAGGCTAATATTGAATAGTTGATTAAAGCAAATCTAATTTTTAATTGATATTTATTTTATTGTCTCATGAAAAATGAGGATCTGAAGAATTTGAAAAGCTTTGTTCCAGTACGTATTTAAAGAGCACTGCTCAATGTATATTTCACTTTCCTCCTTTATGTGTGTCTGACACGATGTTAAAGAGAGCAGGGCCAATTGAGGTGAAATAGTTCTGTCATAGTGTTGTGATACGACAATGAACATTTCTGTAGTGGATGGATGGCACGGGAGCCAAGCCTCGGATGAATTTTAAAAATGGGTAATGTTGATGGAATATTTTCCACATCATACAGATGATATAGAGCTCACAGCAGCAATGGAGGGAGCAAAGCCTTACCTTTTTGAGTCAATCCCAATAGTCAAGGCTTGTCATGTCCTCCTCCACAGACCTCTGCCAAGCAGCTCATTTTAAGATGGCTATGCGAGTAAAATTACTATTAGAGTAACGAAAATAAACTTTGGAAACAGCAATGCCACCATCGGTGGAAACGATGAACGTGTTTTCAAGGGAGATAATCAAAGAAAGTAACAGTGTAATACTTCATGTAAAGTAAATATAACAAATGAAAAATCCTTCAAGAATCCATAAAAATTCCTAGATCACTACTAAAATTTCATCATCTGTTTCTTGTGTCATTATCAACTTTTTCTGCAAGTTTCATCAAATATCGTTAGCAACATTTTAGTTATTTTGCACACAGATGGACTACCAATGCCGATGAAAACATAATCTTGTTATTTGGCAGATGTAACAAATGTTATATAGAACTACACAGTTCAATACTACATCTATTCAATACAGCAGATATCATATGGAACTACAATTCAGCAGTATATCCAAATAATCTTACTATCTGCATATGTATAAAGCTTATATGTGAATATGTGTATGTGTGTGTACATATGTCATCCCTGCTCAAGCAACCTTATTATCAAAGGTTTTCTAGCCATTACCACATTATTTAATGTTCCCTTCTGCATTGAAGGCAGTAGGGTTTGATTAGGGAGATTTGGCTACTATTACTAGCAAATTGAATGGCTACACAAGGGTCGACCTTTATTAGTTCATGTGTATATATGATTGTTTATATGTGTGAATTTTCTTATAAATGAATTTTTTTTAATATAGAATACTAGACAGTATTTAATACCATCTTTCTGTATCCTGAGATCAAATTTTGTTGGGTGACAGAGGTCAACAAGTTCCAGGATTGTTCAAATAAATATTAATGGGATACTGAAGTCAAATTAATAAACAGTACCTACCTCTAATCTGCTGTAAATGTGTGGTTTTGTAGGAATGTTACAAATCATATGTGTTTGTGTTTTTGTGTGTGTGTATATGTGTTTTGTGTTGTATTTGAGGTATTATAAGAATGCAATGCATTATTAACTGCAGCATAGAGTATGCTATTTTTTTTTTACATAATTAATCAAATTACTGTTGACACTAAATCATTGTTTATAAATGATGTGTGTACAAGACATACTATCATTTTTGGCTGAGGAGAAAAACACTTCACTATTCATGGACTCCTTCAGTGCTATGCACCACAAGATGTACAATTTAAGATAGTTGTTGAAACAACATATTAATCATTTTCTAATGACATTAGATCATTAATTTATTCTGAACTCCTAATTATCTCACTATATGTCTTTTATTATTTATTGTAACGAACTCAATTTCATTGCTAATTACATTTTATAAGGAGAAAGTTGTGACCATTTCTCTCTCTTTCTCTGACCCTCTTATTCTCTCTTTCTGGCATCTTTTCTCCACCCACTTTTCTCCTGGATCAGTTCTTGGAATAGTTATATAAAAAATACAAATATTTTCCTTGAAGAACTTCCAAGACAACTTAAGAATGAATAATCATCATTATTATTTCTATGACTTGGTGGAATTGTTACAGCATCACTCAAAAATATCTTGCAGTGTTTTACATTTTAAGTTCAAATCCTGTTAAGATCAGTTAACAACCACTTGACACAAGCTGCTCATTATATGCCCCTGATTAAATTCAGGTCTTAATCAGAAATTCTCATGCATAAAAACTAATGGGATATGAACTATATTGTATATGCCAGGTTTGCACCAACAAGGACTTAAACTGTTGTATGAAATACTTTGCTATATTCATCAAGTGATGAACTGTTACATACATGGTTGCACTGACGAGGAAATGAATTATGATATAGGTCACATGGTTGTTTTGATCTGTAGAAAAACTCTCTGGAGATGCATATTAGGCTAACCATGATTAAAATTTAGCACATATTGCAAGATGAAAGGAGCAAGAAATATATATCAAGATATGTTTCAGGGTGTATAGACTAGAATATAAACTATGCTATGGCACAGGATATGACAGATAAAGAGATAAACTATGAGGGACACCCAAAAGTAACCAGAAAAGTTCTCTGTGGAGTAAGCCAGTTGTAGTTCAGACTTCCACTGCTACAAGTCACTTGATGCAACCCTCAGGCACCAGTATACTAACCAATGGACCAGTGGCATCGAGTAAAGTACTGCCATGTGGCGTAGCATTGCTTTGCAGTGCTTCTCCCAGTTTGTCAATTTTTGTGATGGCTGAAACAAAGGAATAGCATGCTTCCATGAAACAGTTGTCATGCTTCAAAAAGCTTACAAGGACGCTGTCATGAGCAAAACAAGTTTACGAGTGGTTTTCAGGCTTTAAGAATTGTCACATGTTGCTTGAATACCGATCTTGTTCAGGGTGTCCATTGACCTCCCAAATGAATGAAAACATCACAAAAATTCATGAACTGATCTTGGAGGACCATCACCAAACAATTGACAAACTTGTTGATATGACTTGTGTGTCCTGAAGCTCCTGCCAATGAATTTTAAGTGAGGAATTGTGAATGAAAAGAGCTGCAGCAAAATTTGTGCTGCATTTGCTCACAGAAGATCAAAAGCAGTCATGACTGAATGTGTTGTGAACTAAAAAAAAAACAGTTGGAGATTGATCCAGCCCATTTTCTAAAGATCATCACTGGTGATGAAAGTTGGTGCAATGGCTACGACCTGGAAACAAAGCAGCAATCAAGTCAATGGAAGCATTCAATATTACCATGCCCCCAAAAAGTATGTCAAGTGAAGTGCAAAGTCAAGACAATGCTGTTTTGTTTAATCAATCCAAAAGGAATTGTCCACACAGAATTTGTTCCTCCAGCTCAAACTGTTAACCAATCATTTTATTTGGAAGTTCTGAAGTGCTTGCAAGACATGTTGAGACAAAAATGCTCTGACCAGTGGCAAAGTGAAGAGTGGTGGGTTCATCACAACAATGCACCTGTGCACACCTTCTTGAATGTGAGACAAATTTTGACCAAAAAATGGAATAAACCTGCTTACCCACCCTCCCTATTCACCTGATCTTGCTCCCTGTGACTTTATCTTTTTTTGTTTTGTTCCTCTGAATGAAAAATGTCCTTAAAGCGAAACGTTTTGCAAATGTGGAAGAAGTGAAGGGAAAAATGATGGCAGATTTAAAAGGCATCACTTTGCAAGAGTTCCAATACTGCTTCAAATGGTGGAAAATGTGTCTAGGTCAATGCATTGCTTCAAATGGAGAATACTTTGAAAGCAATAAAAGTGTAAACATATAAAAGTAAGTGAATAAAATAATACTGCAAAATTCCAGTTTCTTTTAGGTACATTCTTGTAATACATTACAACAAAGAATGAATAAATTTTATACATGGAAACATATTTAGTTTTACTGCATTAGGATTTGTATTTTTAGATTCATATTTAATGAGAGACATGTGATGAGCAACTAGAATCATGAAATGGTTAAATTAATGATGATTTTTTGACTTTTAATATGAGTCACATCAGATCTGTTGTAGCAAATGTCTTGAGTCACCTTGTCAGAGTTTTAAATGATTAAAAGGATTCTTCACAGAAATCTTGTGTTAATGTAGATTCAATTGTGAATGTCAGATTGCCAAGTGAATAAGATATTAATTTATCAGTCATGTGATTGAATCCACTGCAAGATTTCTTTTCTTTATCAAAGCAGAATTCTGTACTCTGTATTGCTTCAGTTCAATGTGTGGGAAATGTATCAAATTGTCTGAGAATGCATATTTCTAAAGAATTACCTATCAATGATTTTCTTTAAACCATTGGGTAATTAAGTCTTTGGCTCACATTTGTTTTCATATTTTTAAAATTCAGTATGAAAGTGGGATGGCTGATTTCATTTTCAGTCACTGGTACTATGCTAAATCTAAGCCCAAAATATTTAATATTTGTCTACATAACTGTAAATAAACTCTGCTGTAAAATTATTACACAGTAATGTAAAATTATCTAATAAGTCTTTTGTTATTGATGCTAAATTCATTTTTACCCATAGGTGAGTTAACTGAAATATATTTGTCTGTCATTGGCTAGGTGCCAAGGAAAATAGCAATTATCATTAGTTTAATGACTTTTGTGGCAGGAAATAATAGAGCACAATAAAATGAAGCGTGATAACTTTGAAGAATAATGTTTCATTCAATTTGCCTTGTTACAGATTAAAGATTAGGTGGTGAAGATGTAATTTTTTAAGGGCTTTGGTAAAGGAAGAAAAGCAACACCCATTGATTTTTTTCAGGTGCTTTGTAACTGATGCGAGGAAGGGAAAAAGTTAGTGCCTGATCCCAGCAACAGAGTAGACTCTCCTAAAGGCAGCCAAATACAAAGTGGTGGTGTTGAACTGAGAAACAGATAATATCTGTTAGAGATTAGCAGTCAAGAATTAGATGCTGGAAAGTAAAAGCACATTATTTTGGATAGGATGTTCTGATTAAGGACAGAAGGGAAATTTGCAAGCAGTAAGTAAATATGAGAAAAAACAGGACAAATATTTAGCATGATATTAGTAAGCAACCATGAAGAATTATAGAGAGGAAAGACATGTAAAATGGAAATACCAGTTAGTTGAGTGAGTTTAGATAAAGGTAGCATAGTCAGCATTTCTGGAAAAATATTCCATTATATTAGACAATGACAACACTCATTTGAACACTAGATAAGGTAGTTTAAATGTTAGATGATATGAGTGAAAAAATACTTTTCAAGTGGACAGCTATTCCTTCTGTCCAGACATGATGTACAAAGTGTAGATGTATAGAATGTACACAAGTTTGGGATCTGTAAAATATTTGTAAAGTATTAGAATGTAAACACCAGAAAGTGGCAGTAAGCTCCCAATTTGCTGAAATAGTAATGTAGATAAAATTCTTGATCTGAGCTTTTTTAGTTCCCCAATTTCTACTTAAAGTAAACAACCTAAAAGGTATTGGACTGGTTTTCTTTCATATAGTATATAATTATGAAGTCTTCAGTGATTACCCAACAACATATAACATATATAATGTTATATGAACAAATAGGTGAAGGAGTGGCTGTGTGGTAAGTAGCTTGCTTACCAACCACATGGTTCTGGGTTCAGTTCCACTGCATGGTACCTTGGCCAGTGTCTTCTCCTATAGCCTTGGGCCGACCAAAGCCTTGTGAGTGGATTTGGTAGACGGAAACTGAAAGAAGCCCATCGTATATATGTATGTGTATATATGTGTGTATGTGTGTATTTGTGTTTGCCCTCCCCAACATAACTTGACAACCAATGCTGGTGTGTTTACGTCCCCATAACTTAATGGTTTGGCAAAGAGACCGAAAAATAAGCACTAGGCTTACAAAGAATAAGTCCTGGGGGTGATTTTCTCAACTAAATGTGGTGCTCCAGCATGGCCGTAGTCAAATGACTGAAACAAGTAAAAGAAGAGAGTAAATAGTAAATGAAAGAATGGAAACTACTCAAAGAAACAGTTTCTGTCCGTAATGAAGAAACCTAAGCATTGTGAATGTAAAGTGGAATTGCTATGAGCAGTTAATTAAGCCAGGAGGCATATCTACCACAAAGTTCTGTAATTAGAAGAAGAAAGGATCAGGCATTTCAACTATGAAATCAATTATTTTAACAATTCATCTGTAAATATTCAAATTCCCTTCCGCATCTTATCTAAACTAAAAAAAAAAAAATTCAGAATTGAAAACAGTGTATTTCAACCAATGTTAATACAAATAAAAGGATGTTAAAATCATTATAAAAAAATGATATGAAATATATTTGGAAACATTTTGAAATACTTATAAAAAGCTTTAGACGAAAGAAAAACATAAAATTAAATGTTTTCATGAATAATAAAATATTTTGTTTCTTTTACAATCATATATAATATGTATGAGTGATGTATGTATATAAATATGTATGTATGCATGTATGTATGTACACATATATGTATGTATATCTACATATATATATATAAATATATATATACATACATGCACACACATATGTATGTGTCTGTGTATATATATCTATTTATATATATATATATATATATATATATATACACATATATATTTATATATATATATATATATACATATATTTGGGTAGGTATATATGGTGTGTGCGCATGTGTGTGCGCATTTGTGTGTGTGTGTGTATGTGCATGCATGTGTGCGTGAATTTCTGTTTTCTTGAATGATCTGTGAGAAAAGTTATTCACTCCAGTAGAAATTCTAATTTGAAAGTCATTCTATCATCAAATGAAAAAAATAAAACAAATTGCAGCTTATATGATGATGATGACAAGGATGATGATGATGATAGTAACAACAAAAACAGCAGAAATGCTAATAATAATAATAATAATAATAATAATAATAGAGACCATGTAATTCAGAAACCATCTATTTGCAATGTTATATTTGCTGTTGATTAAGCACAGTAAAATAAAACGTCTGCTCCAACAAACAAGATGTACTATGTTTTAAAAATTACTGCGAGATTTGCTTAATTTAGTTTGTCTTTTGCTCCTGTTCATTCCTTATCAGTCTTACAGCATGTATTATGTTCATATCAGTACATTAGCAGCTTTGACAAGCCTGTCGCTTCCAATAACATAGATGTTCTGCTGTATAGTGAGATGCTCAGTAACAACTGCTCAGTTCTTTAAATCAATTAGTCAAGAGTTGCTTCAGTCATGTGAATTATTGAATTATTTTTCTTCCCTTGTACTTATTCTCTGTTTCACTATGTTGGTAGCATTTTCCCTCCGTTCTTATCTCAGTCAAAAGTTACATTTCTGTAAAGAAAAGAAAGAAGGAAGACAGAAATATTGGTGCAAGAATAAGACACATCATGCAAAACGATTGTATAAAATAATAATTAGGTGATTGATTTACAGACGCAAATAACAATGATATTAAGATAGAAAAGAATGATAAGGAAGAAAAGATAGATGCAGAATGAGAAAGCGCATAAAAGATATACATACATACATATACATATCTGTATATACATGTGTGCATGTATGTATACACACACACACACACACACACACACATATATATATATATATATATATATATATACACATACATATATATATATATATATATACATATATATATGTCTGTGTGCATGTATATATATGTATAAATGTATGTGTATGTATGTTTGTAGGTATGTAGGTAGGTAGGTATGTATGTATTGTTCTATTCTATATCTACCACCACAATTTTATCATTCTTTTCTACTTTTCTCTGTCTCTCTCTTCTTCCTTTTCTCTGACACACTCATTGTTTTCTCAAAAGTGTGTACTTTGAAAATAGCTGATCTATGTTCTTGCAATCTCTTCTGGATAGATACCACCAAATAAAAGATAACTGTCAAAAGGGCAAAGACTTCAAAGAATAGGGTTAAGATCACAATGAGCTTTTAACTCGTGTATGACCATTACAGATCAGAAATTAAAGCCACACAAAGAAAAATATTCTTCTTCACAAAATAATTACTTTTGGATGGAAAAATTAGTAGAATGGTGGACAAAAAAATGTCGTACTAAATTTAGTTACAGTTATATCCCTTTACATTCTGAATTCAAATCCCATCGATATCTACTGTACATTCCATCCTTTGAGAGTTGATAAAGTGCCAGTCATTTACCGAAGTCAACTAACTATTTCTGTCTCTAAAAATATCAGGCCATATGCTTATGTTAAAGATTCGGCTCTTTACATTTTGTGTTCAAACAACATTGAGGACAATGTTGTATTTCATTCTATAAGGGTCTTTGAAATAAAGTCAAATATTAGAGTCATAATTAACAAGCTCTTTGTTCTCAAGCTGCTACTGGCCATGTACCTACATTATTAATAGTTATTTACTATCATGATTATAAAGAAAAGGGTAGTAGACTACTAGAATTGTCAGAGCATTGGAAAAATATCTGACTCTATACTTCTGGGTTCAAACTATGCTAAGGTCAACTTACTCTTTTATGTCTCTGGAGGCAATAAAGTTAGGTATCAAACAAGTACAGAGGTTGATATAATTAACTAATCACCTCCTCACAAAATCGCTGGCTTTTGTACCTAAATTTAAAACAGTTGGAATGAGAGAAATTATTCTTACAGTGTTAGATGTTAAGAATTATTATCACCATGAGCAGTAGATGGTAAAATCAGTGGAGTAAACATTAACGTCATCAGTCCTAATGCCCATGGAAGAACTGAAGATAAAAACTTTAGAAGTAAACAAAAAAAATGAGACCAGAAAAGACCTTTTCTTTCTCTCTTGGTAGTAGAAGCAATGAAAGCTAAACATGAATGACTCCATTATTATGTGCCTTTTCACATCAATTAAGACTAATAATTCTTATCCCAAAAAGACTACTGATAAGCAGAGAATGGTCAACATTTCATTACTTATAATTTGGAGAACCTTTAGGTGTTATTTTGGCAAAGATATAGTGGAAATTTTCATAAAGTGAATCAGAAAAGTTGGGAATAAAGTTGGTGATTATAATTTGTAAGTAGTCATATTATAAATTTAGCTATTAGACATTTATTTCGTCAGTCCCAGCACAGAAAGTACTTAGTGACCAGGTGATCATTTTCTGAGAATATGCTTAATAATTAACAAAGATGAGTACTTAAAAAGGAAATTAAGAGAGATGCTGTGGTCTCAGTAAAAGAAAGAAAGGAAGGAGGGAAAGCTGACAAACTAAAAGTTCTTAAATTAAGAATATAAAATTCAATTGATGTAGCCTCAATTTGATCATATTTTTCCTCCAGTATCAAGGGTGAATATGCATGACACCAGCCCTGATGGAAACCCAATAAAAGTGGATAAGAAGTATTTGGCTAAAGTTCTTTAGCTATCAATCATAAGTCCTTGATTCAGGTAGTGTACATTCTAGCACATTGTTTTGGGTTATTGAACGTTCATGCAACAATTCATTTAATGCAGAAATATTTCATCGTTGTTTTTGTCAAGTGAACAATTATATCATATGTCAATTCCAAAAGTAGAATGAAGAGTAAACAAAATGACCATAATTTAAAAAATCAACATCACCAAGAAAAGAGTATTCTAGTTGTAATTTATAGATTCTAAGACTTTGGTGATATGTGATTGCTTCTCAAATTCTTTGTCATTCATTGTATGTACTTGTACTTCATTCTATATAATGAAATGCTAAAATATTTTCTTAACTGATGATGCTTGAAATTAAGTGTAAACAAAGAAGGCGTAGAAATATTTAGCACAATGGATGTCAATAAACAATTAAACATTTTATTGAAAAGACTTGATTCATTGTTAAAATCATTTCTATTTAAAAAGACATGTTTAGATCCAAATCTCTTCCTTTCTATCTGAGATTGTACAGTTGGTATCAACATGAATTTCATTGGAATAGGGAGGAAGTGGCTTTTTCATGCTCTAGATACTCTAGATATGTATGTATTAATCTACCTGGGATTTTGAAGTTGGGGAACAGAGGCAGTGAATAAAATAAGAAGTCTATTGATGAACATAATTATTCAATTGCTTCAAAACTTCCTAGATCAATTCAACCATTCTTGAAAATTATATTTTAGTAACATTCATGGCTGTTGTTGTTTAGCTCCCAGTCAGCCACTGGTCATCCCTGATTAAGCAAATCTGTGCATAATTAATAATAGTCCACTTTTAACTGATATTCGTGGTGATGGAAGCTGATTGTAATATAGATAGTTATTACAATGTTGATGTTAGTCATGCTGATCATTTTGATGACAGGTAGTGAAAATTGTGATGATAGGGATGAAACATCAATAAGGATTACCGTGATGATGAAGTTGATTACAATGATGATGATGTTGATTACTATGACAAAAATGAATGATGATGAAGGAGATGATGATGATGATGGAGATGATGATGGAGATGATGATGGAGATGATGGAGATGATGAAGGAGGTGATGATGGTGATGACAGTATTGACAGTTGTGGTGATGCCAATGATGATGATAATGATAACAATGATGATGATGACAGTGATAGTAATGGTGATGCAGTTTGTTCTCATAAATAATACAATTTATACTGGACAATGCAAATTTTCTCCTATATTACATATTTTTCCATAACAAAATCAGCAGTGAGCAACATCATAAAAGTAGACAGATTCCAGCAGAAAATCTCTTTATTGTGAAAATATTGTGTATAAGATACTGTAAGGTCTATAATAACCAAAGTAGTTTTAATAACCACACCCCATACTGTGTTTTATTAACTTTTTCTGCTCAAGTTTTCTTTATTTTTACTTGTTCAATTTATAGTGTTCTTATAAACTTTATATTTTGCTTTCCTTAAAGATTTATGTTGTTATAAACAAAAGCCAGTTATGCTATAATAAACCAGGCAAAATCTGATACAAAATCTAAAACAAAATTAACACAAAGATTAATTTGTTTTGAGTAAACAATTTTATAAATGCATGCATACGTACATTCATACATACTACAGATTTACACAAAAAAACTAGAAATACTAGATTTTTAAAAGAAAGAGTAAAAGAGACTGATGTGGATTCTCCAAATCCTATCTACTAGTGGCACCAGGAAGATTTGTAAGCCATCCCAAAGATTCTTTACCTGAGATTCTTCAGATGAATAGATGCACACACTTGGTTGTGTAATTTGGCAGCTCAATCAACACGCCAACTCAAACACATATTTACAAACACTGGAAACTCTCTTAAATCAAAAAGTCTTGTTACTTTGTTAGCGAACAGGTTGAACCCTCTTAAGACAAACTTATATAATACTCAAAGAAAAGACATACATACACACATACTCACACACTTATATATAAGAAGGTTATAGAAAGGTATAACAGAGGTCAATGTGTTGCAGGTACTTACCGTAATAATAGCCTGGTATTTAGCTGTCAATCATAAGTGATTGATTCAGATTGTGTACATGCTTGCACATTGTTTTGGGTTATTGATGTTACAATTCATTAAAGGAAAAAATATTTTGTCTTTGTTTTTGTCAAGTGAACAATTATATCACACATTCCAAAAACAGAGTGAAGAGTAAATATCTACTCTCAGACAGCTTATTTTGTGTTGCACTCATCGCATAAAATATCAGAAAATTTCCTGACTCGAAATAAGAACCTCAACATGGTTGCTCAATTGTTATAAATAGCAGTCAAATATCCTTCAACTCACATCCTGCTATTTTAAAAATAGAAGAATATATTGGATAACATAGTCTTAGGTAAATTATGTGAGGTCAAAAAGGCAGTAGTCACTGCTGCAATGCTTTCAATCATAAATCTTCTAAAGGAGGGTAAACCTTGTGAGAAATACAACAGCAATAATAAATTTCTTAAACGAAAATTCAGGATCAATATCTTTCTATGTAAGATAATCATGAATATTGTTTATTCCATGTTGAAGGCAGTTCTACAGCCTGACCTTAGCCATGATAGCTAAGACAAATAAAAAAATATATTACTCATCAGTTTCATGTATTGTAATTCATGTAATTATACCAGTAAGGTTTCTCAAGAATGAACTTATGCATATGCTGTGCTTAAAGTCACTCCACCCAACCCAACTCTTATTCCTTACCACAGACTCTAGACCAGCATTTGATGATGTTATCTATCAATAATTATAATAATTTCAATTTTATATCCAGAATATAAATTGACCCTTCATTGCAACAATTCATTATAGCTTCAAATATCATCTTATGAGCTGTCATGTACAGTACATTATAGACACTGATGGAATAAAGGTTAAAGTCAATCTCAGAAGAGAGAAAGATAAATCTAAATCCTATTCTTCTCTTTACTCTATTATTTTCAGTTTTAATGATCAAGAGGCACTTCATTCAGTCAACTTAGTAACATAAATATAAATATTTTGAGGTGCCATCTCTCTCCAGTTGGTTAAAATATTATTCAGGGTTTACTTTTTCCTAATCACTTCTTTGTTATTTCTTTTTATATCTGTTTCATGCTGTACCAGGCAGTTTCAGTAACATATCAATTTTCCATTGATAGGATTGGTTAGCCCCTCACTCAACCTACTCCATTTCTGTGTGTAGTTTCACAAGACCCTTTTCATAACACAATAAGGCCAATTCAGAGAGAGAGAGAGAGAGAGAGAGAAAGAGAGAAAGAGGGTGAACTGCAGTAAGAACTTGATTAATACTTTTAGTGACTCTAGAAGGATGAATGACAAAATTGATTTTTACAGAATTTTAACACAGAACATAGAGAATTGGAACAACTACTACAAGACATTATATCTAATGCTCTTCTAATAACTACCAATTTTCCACATTTACCCTCTGTACTTTCTTTACTGTAATATATTTAGACTGGTATTTTATCATTTTTGTTAACTTACACTGCCTTCTAATACTGAAAATTGATTATATATATGGAATTGGGCAACGGAAAACATGTTCAGTTGAAATTGTGAAGGTGATTTATGTTACAGGATCTTGGACTCTGAGTTTAGATTTATACAGGTGCTTGATGATGTTACAGAATAGAATACTTAATTCAGCCTGGTTACTATAGCTGCATTTTCAGTTAGCAGATCTGGAAATTTTACATATAAGAATTTGATACTTCTATGCTCCTATCTAAGGTGGTATTCATCTCATATCTGCTTAATGTTGTAAGGATTCAAACCCCAACTGCAAAATTATCAGTTCAAGGTCATGAGTAAACCACAACATGCTCATGCGCCCAACCTTAAAATCAACCAATCAGCTTGAAGCTATGCCAGGAATAGCATCTCAAATGTCCTTCTTCCCTAGTTATGCAGTTTGGCATCTAAATCATGGCAGAGAGCTGTTGGCATTCAAGCAAGACAGATCTCAGCTCTCTCACCATCAAGCCATAATAATTTGCAGTGAGCTTGTATCTTTTGTTTTTCACTTTTCCAGATGATTAAGGGCTAAGTAAACAGTTAAATCAATTCCTACATACTGTTCTGATAACAAGTGAGACTATGATAATTTATATATGATACATGCATAATTTTCTATCAATAAAATCTGTTGTTAAACATTTGTGAGTTTGCTTTTGCTCTACTAGAATGCAGTCAACCTGATCTTACTTTCAATTAATGAAAATAATCATCAATCTTTCTCATGACAACTCGACCCTGCAAAAATGGTAACTCAGTGTAGAAAAGCCTACAATAACCATATATGCAATAATGGTCTCCAGCAAACACAACAATAATGCAGAGCTTGCAACAATATCATCATGAAAATTAGTAAAGCAATTTTCATAATTGCCAGAAATAAGTAATATATCTTCTAGGAAAAGATTATTGCAGCTTGTCTATTGCTTGCCTATTACAATAGCTTACATTAACCAATGGATACAGCAAACTGAAAATAATTTTAAAATGACTCTTTTTATTCCACATTATGAAAATACCTGAGGGAAAATATAAGTCTTACAATTTATAACTTCAATTTCAACCAAAAATTAAAAATTATTTTTGCAACTTAAAATTAGAAATTGCTTTTATTTGCTAAGGCTGCAGGTAGTTAATATTAACAAAGTTATTAAAGTAAAATTTTTGTCACTAAACAAATTGTTTTACTTTATTTTTTTTACTGTTCTTTTGTTAACACTTCTTTTTACTTTTTTTTTTCAAGAAGTAAACCATTCATTTAAAGAATACTCTAAACTAAAATATTTTTTAAAATTAACATTTTATGTTTGTTATTATAAAATGTGTGAACATTTTGAAACGAAATTTTTGTCATCTGACAAATGTGTTTTTTTTATTATATTACTTAATTTTTACTTTCACATCTGATGTTTGTTACTTGAAACTTTTCTTATGTTATCTGTAATGAAATCCTTAACTTTTATAAAGGATTTCAATAAAAAAAGAACCTAATGCTGTCACTAGAAAACTTTTAGTTTGAGATTCCTAATGCCTATAAACCAACTGACAAAAATGGTATGTTAAAAATATATAGAGAGAAGCCACAGTAGGCTCAGTTGATAAGATAACAGCATACCACTGAAAGGTTATCAATTTTATATTTCATCACAATTGTTGTACTTTTTCCATTACCAAAACACTTAAATTTTACTGGCATAGACTGTATACTTATAAGCAATTACAATAGAGAGCTATACTTCACTAATGAAATAGGCAGGATCATCATCATCATCATCATCATCGTCGTCATCATCGTTTAACGTCTGCTTTCCATGCTAGCATGGGTTGGACGATTTGACTGAGGTCTGGCGAACCAGATGGCTGCACCAGACTCCAATCTGATCTGGTAGAGTTTCTACAGCTTGATGCCCTTCCTAACACCAACCACTCTGAGAGTGTAGTGGGTGCTTTTACTTGCCACTGGCACAAGGGCCAGTCAGATGGTACTGGTAATGGCCATGCTCAAATGGTGCTTTTTATGTGCCACTTGCACAGGAGCCAGTCCAGCGGCACTGTCAACGACCTCACTCGAATGTTTTTTCACGTGCTACCAGCACAAGTGCCAGTAAAGCGATGCAGGTAACGATCATGCTCGAATGGTGTTTTTTTACATGCCATCGGCATGGAGGCCAGCTTGTTGCTCTGGTAACGATCACACTTGTGTGATACTCTTAGCGCTCCACTAGCACGGATGCCAGTCATCGAATTTGATTTCGATTTTGATTTCACTTGCCTCAACAGGTCTTCACAAGCTGGCTTGTAATGCTAAGTTCAACTCCTGCCATGAAGAGTAAAGTCAGGGCAGTCCATTGATGAATATATAAAACAACTTTAGAAGATTATATTGAAGGATTCATTGATAAAAGAATGTTTATGCTACATTACCAAAACTGATAGTCATACTACTAATTCAAATGAAATTTAAATTAAAAATACACTATTTCTATATTTATACTTTGAAATATTTGCATCATAACTTTACTATAAGTGACCTTAAAACTGTGTTTGCAATGCAGCTTCTGTACACCATTGAATGAGTTCATGCCTCTTACCTTTCTCTCTGGTTGAAAAGGATGACATTTATTGTTTGCAGTATCATATCTTCTCCACATTCCTTAGAGTGTAGCACAAACATAGCCTGAACTGGAAACTTAATCTTCACTGAGCCAATGAAGGTTTTTCTGTAAGATCATTCAACTAAATAGAAGTATCAGACAAACTCACTCTGATTACACACTTTTATCTTCAAAAGTGGGGGATATATTGTATAATGTAGCCTTAGATATGCAATGCTCAAGAGATGAGAGAGAATAGCTATATTCAAAAGGTTTTTAATTATAAGCTGATTCAGTCAGAGTTGATATGGTCTAAAGAACAACATAACCTTGTATTCAATAATATACAGCAGTGCATCATTTATTATACAAACATACATATATATATATATATATATATATATTGTTTTTTTTTACCATTGGGGCTGTGGTTGGCTGAATCATTAGAATGCTTTGTGGTATGTGGTTATGTTCTAAGATCAACACACTGTCAATTAAATAAAGTACTAGTCAAGATCTGGAATCAATATAATTAATTATGCCTCACTCTCTCAAATTTCATACATTGTGACTATGTTAGAAAACATTTTTTTTCCAATTCATGAGGTATTCACAGAGAGTATCTTAAAGTATTTTAGACACATCTCTATATTGATTTCGTTTAAATTCTAGCATATCTTTGTCTATCACCTCTCTGGAATGAATAAAATAAGTACTAGCTTTCATTAAGCTAGTAATTAGTTTCATTGACTATGCCTTCCCCTATAAATCTGTAACCTTGCACCAATGTGAGAAAATAGAATTATTATTTAAGAAGTTGCACAGTATCAAATATTATGATGTTGTTGATTGAAGATATTGTGTCTACTGGGTGTTTGTTCTGTCTGTCAAGTCACAATAAGGACCTCATAGGGTGGCGAGCTGGCAGAATCATTAGAATGCTTAGCAACATTTTGTCTGTCCTTACGCTCTGAGCTCAAATTCCACCGAGGTCAACTTTGCCTTTCATCCTTTCAGGGTCAATAAATTAAGTACCAGTGAAAAACTGGAGTTGATGTCATCAACTAGTTCCCTCCCACATAATTTCAGGCCTTGTGCCTATGGATTATTATTATTATTATTATTATTAAGGTGGTGAGCTGGCAGGTTTGTTAGCGTAATGGTCAAAATGGCTAGTGGTGTTTCATCTGTCTTTATTTTCTGAGTTCAAATGTCACCAAGGTCAAATTTGCCTTCCATCCTTTTAGGATTTATAAAATAGGACCAGTCAAGCACTGAGAGTTGATGTAATTGACTTCCCTACCTCAAATTCGCTGGTCTCATACCAAAATAAGAAAAGATTGCTATTGTTATTATTATTATTATTGTCATTACTATGTCTAACATTCTCAACTTGTTTGCTGACGATGTCATTACTGTACTAGTTGTTTACTTCCCATTAATGGAGGAGGTACTTTTATTACAAGTTTTGAACACATTACAGAGACTCCTTGCAATACCAAGTAACACTGTTTTCTGGATATATTCTATTTTCATTTTTATTGCTAACATTTCCAACCAACTTTTTATTTTTTAATCACTGTACCTAGGACACCAACAATTATTGGAAAAGTATACACTCTTTTCATTAACCCTAGTTTTTCTATTTCTCACTTCAGAACTTCATTTTGTGTCAGTTTTTTCTTCTTCTTAGTCAATGATTCTGCTAACATGGGGGCAAGCAATAATTATTAACAGGCATGATTTTGCTTCCTTGTCTACAAGTTCAATATCAGATCTCTGGTGTTCAATTCTATAATCATACTGGATCATGAAGTCCCAAAGGTTCTTAACTCTGTCACTTTCACGACACTCTTTGGCTCATCATCATACAAGATGACACATTTCTGTAGGTCAACAATGTGTGTCTCAATTCCAATATTCTACAATCTTTTAAGTAGCAGTTTGGGTTCTGTACCAAGTGTGCCAATTACCAAAGGAATAATTGTCACCTTTGTCTTCCCCAGTCTTTTTTTCTCTCAGGTTAGATCCTCATATTTCTCAATTTCTTTGGTATTCTCTCTATAATATTATGGCACTGCAAAGTCTATGATCTTTTACTGTTTTTCCTTTTGTGTGCTTTGTTTTTCTGTTGTCCTCTTCAATCATGCATGGTCTTCTTGTTTCAATACTATAGTCAGCCATTAGGAAGAAATCCCATAGAATCCAATAATTATTATTCCCATTCACAGCCTCTGTCTTGTGTTCACACCACTTTTCTGTCACTGTGAATTCACAACTGACAAACATCCCAATGTACTCTTTTATTACTGAAGTCATGCCTGTGCTTATTCTCTTTATGTGCTAGCTTATTGAATTCACTTAAGAGATAGTTAATACTTTCATCTCCTTTCCTACAGGTTCTGTGTTTGCTCACTGACTGAGTTTTATCAAGCTTTCCTATTACCAAATTTATTCTAATGGCTTGTTCCTGAGTAGCTATGATTAGCAATTCAGTTTCTCACTTCAGGTTTCCACCTGTCGGCCACAATCAGCATTCTTTACTTCCAACATCCTTTGTTTATTACTAGCAGTATTAGAATTACTGTTATAATTATCAGTTCTCATAGAGGAAACATTTTATTTTTCTTTAAAGCAAAACTTTATTCAAGCAAATTTCTTTTTGGAGTCTTGCCAAAAAAGGATTTTTATTACCCAGGAAGGTCTGTCCATGGTGACTGGAGGAGTGGTAAACAAAAGAAATGTTTTTACATACTTTATTTGCTTCTATATATTTTCCACATTTTCACATTGAGAATAGCTACCAGGCACAAACACAGTGCAAGACAAAATAGTAAACAATGTGATAAAGTCGGCTCAGAAACAAATTATGCCACCAAATTAAAGAAATGAAAATAATGAACATTTTTGATGAACAATTAATAGAAAAATTCAAAGTCTAACACAATTTTGAAGATAATAATAATATCACTGACATTTGTACAGTCAAGTATTTTAAATGTGTTAAAGGTAATTTTGCCCTATTTGTAGCACAAACATGATTTTTAGATGTAACACAACTCCTAGTTATTGAAGTAGTTTCATAAACTCAGGCTGTATTTCTTTGCTAGAGGATCTAATCTAAGAGAAAATAAAGAAAACAAAATATATATACGTTTTAGAAAAGATAGTCCTGGTATCAAATTACCATAGAGGCAACAATTGCAGGAAGCACTCCATGAACATTCAGGGAAACTTTTCTCCTTGAAAAGAGGAAAAGTTATGGTGCCATCTGCTACACTTTTAGAACAAAGATACAGCTAAAACATTGGCTAAAATGGTTGACAGTAAGAATCATAATTTTGTATTGTGGTATGGGTAGATAGTTAAAGCAGGATTGACAAGTGGCCACATGTGATCAAGGTATGTCACAATGGATTTATTATAGAAGTCCTAATGACCCACGAAGACCACAAAGCCATACTAGGACTCTGCTTAAATGTAGATGCTGAGACAAAGGGCATAAGTTTGATGATAGAGCGTAAAAGCTCAGTTGCTATATGTACTGTAGTAAAAATCTCAAAGCATCTTACTTTGAAAAACTGAAAAGGTGAGGGAAGAAAACAAGAAACGAAAGTAATACAGACTAGCTAAGTCTACAACATGAGCAACAAACTCTAGTTTCCTGACCACCATCAGTTACAAGACTGGAAATGAAGAAGAAATCATCTCATGCCTAGTCATAGAATCAAGGGAGCAAATCCCCTCTCTTAACAAGAGCAACAAATAGAACTAATCCATCATCATGTTTATTAGTGAGATAATGATTGCAAAGGAAAATAATCAAATTACAAAAGAGGAAAAAAGAAGAAAAAGCTACAAAGAAAATGTCAAGTCAAGTAAAACAGATTAGAAGGATCAATCTTCTCAAAATGATGAAGATGATGAAGTAGAGGACAAAGAACTAAGATTTACCATCTTTTAAAAATAAAATCGACAACTAATAGATAAAATTCCTGGGCAATTCAAAATTCAAAAGTATTTGACAGATAGAAGTACCATACACATAGCAACTAGTAAGAAAAAATCTTCAGAATGTAGTTGTTAATTTTTCTGAGCAAATCAGCACCAAGTTTATGAGTGATATATTAAATAAATCTCCAATAGCTAAGCATTTTCCATTCCAAAGTTTCTCAGTTTGCAGAATGCTGTTCAATAGTGAGTACTGCTTAGACACCAAACTTCTCATTATAAAACACAAACAAACCTGTCTGTAACTCTGCTAATGACTGCTTGTAATGGCTACAATATTTCCAGGTATTCGTCAAATTTATCAAGTTTTCACAGAACCAGGCACTTACACCATCAATGAAGTGGACAAGTGTATCACCCTCATATAACTCATGCAGAAGAAGAATCACTGGAAGATCACACTATTTTAGTTGATGCAGTAATTTGTAGATGTAAGCATAGGAGGAAAGACTATCTTTTGAAGCATCCATATTTCACAAACCTTAGCAAAAGATACCTTCTAAGTATACCCAAGAATGGTCATCTGTTGGTCAAATTCTATATAGTTTCAATAACTGTATGCAATTGTGTTTTGTTGAGAAAAAATATTATACAGACTGATATCACCTTCTAAATTGCTGGTTTTCAATTTGTATTTGACAATTGGCACCTTGACAATAGTGACTGTAACAGCACCCTACAGTTGCTTATTCTTGCACAGTTTCTGACCAAAATTCTCAATGATACATACACTGTAAAGATCATCAGTGATTTTGGGAGTTACAAAATGTAAAGCATATGTTGAGGTTACTGCTCTGAATGCCAAATCCATTGCAGGAAAATTCAAATGAACATAGATGACTTTCTGGATACATGAGACATTCCAAACCTTTAACTAACTTCTACTTGTCCTTGGTATTCAAGTCTATAGGATCAATATCTTTTGGCTTTCACAGGAGCTTTAAATATTTTTCCATCATAATGACCACAGCAATAACAGAGGCAGTGTATCCTCAGGACAGCTGTTATTCAACTGCTTTTATTTTCAGAAGAAAATTCAACACCAAGATTTAATGCTTGCAAAAATCATATGAAGCTTCTTCAGGCAGGAATTGCTAATGCAATTAAATTAAAGCCTTTACTCAGGTATCACTATGAAAATTCAAGTACTTCTAAAGTTTGCTCAAAGATTAATCAACCTCTGATTTAGTGTTCAAATAAGAAGGCATGGATGACTAAAGGCCTTTTTGAATAGTGGTTTACAAACAACTTAGACCTGTTGTAGAAATGTACAATGATAAGCATATTTCCAACAAAGCATTGCCTCTTTTTAAAAATGCATCAAGCAATTCATTGCATTGAAATGAGCTTTCTGGTATGAGAGATGTGATAGCTCACTGTAGTATAAATTATTTAGGAAGATCTTTCAAGCAACGTATGAAAGCAATTAGCAGAGAGGATAAACCTACAATAGTGCAACATAATGGATTTTGTGGATAAGATAGCTGAATCATGGGATGAAGTGAAACCTTCAACTTTGAAATGTGCATGGAAAAACAGATGGCCAGAGTATTCAAGTGACTTTATAAATTTTCTACAAGAAGAAAGTCAACATTAAATTCAGAAACATATCGCAACACTTGCAAATGTTGTAGGGTT
>NW_021836293.1:125000-249428 GCF_006345805.1 Octopus sinensis
GTGGGATCAAGCAAGAACCATATGGTTGTGAAGTGAACTTCTTGATAAAGCACATCCATGCTTGTGCCCCTATATCAATATACATCTTTATGTACATCATTATATACCAATATATGTTTTATATATATCATTATATATCAATATATGTTATATATATATATATATATATATATATTTCTGTGAGTCAAGGACCTTCTGTGATTCACTCTGAATCTCAACAATGGTGTTAAAACAGTAATCTTTGAGCTGCATTTTCATCTTGAGGAAGAGATGAAAGTCTAGAGGTGCTAAATCTGGTGAACAGGGCGGGTGTGGAAGCAATAACATGTTGTTTTAGGCAAGAAGCTTATGAGTGAGGAGAGTTCGGTGACAGGGTGCATTGTCATTGTGAGAATCCAATTCTTCACATTCCACAGATCTTGTTGCTTTCACCGAATGTCCTCCCTAGTAGATAAAGCAATTAAGCCTGTACAACTCTTCAATGGACATTGTAAAAGTGTAAATTTAAGCATTCCTGGAGTTGCAGATATAAGTAAGTAAATCAATAAAGAAAGAAGAAGAGAGGAAAAGAATATGAATATCAATATGCCAATTTTAGATTAAGTAGGTGGGTAGCTAAACTAGTTGCATTTGTCCCAGGAGGGAGAGAGGGAGAGGAAATTGTAAGTATGAGGATACCACCAGTGAGGGAGGGGGTTTCTGTTGACAGAAGAGAGGAACAAGCACGCCCATTGAATGATCACCTACGTATCCATGCACAAACACAAGTCAAGCAAGCACACAGACACACACACACACACACACACATGGAACAAGAATGCACATATAGCCCATTAGCTTTCCCTTTGATACGACCTTGGAAGTTACCGAGTAGTTTGTTGACAAATTTCAAGTCAAGACAAAAGAGAGCCGATTAAGTAGGTGGGCAGCTAAACTAGTTGCATTTGTCCCATGAGAGAGAGAGAGACGGAGAGGAGATTGCAGATATGATAGAGAATACCACCAATGAGGGAGAGGGTTTCCGGTGAGAGAAGAGATATCTGGTAATGGTGGTGGGAGAAGAGGGAGATATCCGGCGTTGGTGGAGAGAGAAGAGAATGGGAGAAGAGAGTGGAGAGAGAGAGAGATCTAGTAGTGGTGGTGGTGGTGGTGGTGGTGGTGGTGGTGGTGGTGGTGGTGGGAATGGGCGGGTGCACTGTGAACAAGCAAGGGTTAATTTAGATAGACAACAAAAAATATGTTGCTAAGAAGAAGAGATTCCATTTAGGAAATTACATGAAGAATTAAGGAGGAATGAAGGCTGAGAGAGAGAGAGAGAGAGATTTAGGCAGTTATATATTGAAGGGTCAATTTAAATAATTAGCTTATGAAAGTAGATATTAATAAAAAAATAAATAAACAATACGTAAATAAATAAGTAAACATAAATAATAATATATATTAAAAGTGTTAATGGCGAATAGATGAAAGAAAAGATGGAAAGACTATCTAAGCTTTAGAAATGTATAACTGGACGTTTGAGCACAATTAAAGTGTCACCCTCACTGTATGTGGCTGAACATAATCCTGATGGAAGAACACCTTTTGTCTTGAAATCAAAGATGATCGTTTACCTTCTAGCACTAACTTAAGCTATTCAGGCTGCTCACAATAGATCTTCTTTGTTATCATTTGGTTTGAGTTTAAAAGTTCAAAGTGGACTAAACTTCAGATAATAACACTTTTCATGGGTGAAGACCTTCTTTAGCCTGGGGTGCTGGTGTTTTTTCTTTTCCTATCCACAGTCTTCAGTTATTGACATTTTTATAGAGAACCATTTCTCATCACCAGTCCAAAAAAGGTTCGTTTGTGAGACATGACAGCAAAGAAGACCACACATTCCCGTTCTGCATGCAATTAGACATGGAAAATTTGTGAGGAACCCATTGATCCAATTTGTTGACTTTCCTAATGGTTGAATGACCGAATCAAAGCTTTTCTACTAGTTCCTCAACAGTTACAAGGGTATTTTTTCCACCAGAGTTTACAGGACATCCTCATTGAGTTCTACAGATCTTCCCAGATGAGCTGATCTTTTAGGCTGTAGTTTCTGGCTTGGAATTTCTGGAACCACTGTTGACACTAACTTACACTTATTGTCCCATCCCCATTTACTGCATAAATATTCCTTGCACTTTCCATTGTGTTGTTGTCTTTATTGAATTCATGAAGCAAAATATGTTGAATATGCTCGTTTGCCACTTCAATTGTAGCTTTGAAAAAATAACTGTTAAAATCGAACTGCACTCTTCAAAATTTGCACTAAGAATAAGTAAAGGTAAAATTACTACCTACTTTTATAGTAAGTAGATGAAGGCAGTTTATCCCATTTCCCTTTGACTTTAGTTCATGCAATTGAAAAAAAAAACACATTATTTATGGGATGATCCAATATGTATGTATGTGTATATATATATGTATATATATGTGTGTGTGTGTGTATGTATTTTATATATATGTATGTATGTATATATATATATATATATATATATATATATATAGTTAATCCAAATATGAAAACACAAAGAGAAAACAGGGCAACATGAGGACGTGGAACAAGTATAGTATTATTGGACGCTCAGGAAAGGAAAGAAGGAGGATTTAATGTTTCGAGTGGAGCTCTTCGTCAGAAACATAGAAAAAGGATAGATCCAAGGAAGGGAAGATAGAGGAGAAAAAAAAATCACCAACAATACACATGCAGTCACATATATATATATTTTTCATACATATATTTATATCTATATACATACATACACACACATCTCATATGCCTACTCCACACCTTATTTCTCTTTTGACCTAGCTGCTGCTGTTGTTATTCAGTCCCAAGTCAATACTAATCAAGCTGATCTATCATGAAAGGTTTTCTAACTGTGACCATCCTATTTTCATGGATGTATGTAAGACTATATTTTCTAATGTGTCATTTCATTATTTTATTAGATGGGATGTAATTTTGAGGAAGCTGTGTCCACTCAATGTAGCAGATCAAGCAAGTGGTGTGACATAGATGCAGGCAAAGCTTTGTGATCAAGAAGTTTGCTTTACAATTGTTTTCTAGGTTCAATACCTCTGCATGGTGCCTTGAGTCAGAGCTGCTTTAATAGTATTATAGTACAGAACAGTTAATCATCACTTGTGAGCAAAAATGTTTTGCTAACATGTACTATGCTTTTGCTAATAATTATTAGAGAGAGAGAGACCCTCTTGACCTCAGCACCCAGAATAGCAGCATACCCAGTGTGTGAACTAGAGGGAGACTGAATTGCATCAGCAATCAGCTAATATTCATTCCAGCTGAGTAAACTGGGACAGCATAAAATGAAGTGACTTCCTCAAGATGTGTTACCCAATCCAGGACTTGAACCCATGACCTTATGATCATGCAACAAACACCCAGACCATTAGGTTACACATGTTAGACTACTGGGCAAAGCAATGCACTAAGGTTCTTACATACACATTCACAACATACACAGTTTAGTCTTGGATCCCCAGATCCATGAGCATCCAGAAACGGTTCAGTGTACCTCTACCTTAAGACAACACTATTTGGAGGAAACCTCTTCTAATGTAGGCAAGAACATAGCTGATGAAGTAGCTTAAGGTATTTTAATTAATATTATAGCTTTGTTAATGAGAACAATCATTATCTAATAACTAATTCTTATAAAAGAAGCAAAACTTTAATAACAAAAATCAATTGAGCATAGAATACAAGACAGGCATCAATGTTCATTCATGAAGTAGTGCCACTTAAAGTTCTAAAATCTAACAATCATCTTTAGGTTTGGCTTTATGATGAGGTCTAATACTATTGAAGCATGTCTGGAGTTGTTCCCATGCTACTAAAGATCAAACACACTCCCTACACCTCGTTCTGTATTTTATTCATTTTAATTAATAATAATTTGGGATTGCCTTCCTTTAATTGAATTAGTCATTTAGAAAATGATCGTTCTCATTATTAAGATTGTACTAGTGCTCTTATTACACTATTCAGTTTTTATGCTGCTTATGGGTGTGCTGCTATGTCTTGAATGCTGAGGCCAAGAGAGTCTCTTTACCTGTTTGTAACTAACAATTATTTGACTAATAATAATTAGCAAAAGCATAGTGCATGTTAAGAGGCATTCCTAGATATTTTTCCAATATGTTTTTTAGCATATTGTACAACTCTGTGTTTAGTCACACAAAATGCTGTATATCTCTAGTTGTTCTAGAATTTACTAGTCACACTAAGACCAAGCTTTGGTTATTAGGTCTAAGAAAACCAAAACATCTCTGGAGCTTTCATTATACTGCTGACAATGGAAATCCTTCTTCATTGCATTCACTAATTATCAGTTTCTTTTGCTGTTAATAGAATTATTCTTCTATCACTATATATTGACTAATGTCTTATGAAATGAAATTTGGCAAGTGGAAACTGTGCTGAGTCATCCCATGTTGTCCTTTATATTGTTTACTGTATTTACTCAATGTATGTATGTATGTATGCATGCATGTAGGCATGTATGTATGCATGCATGTAGGTATGTATGTATGTATGCATGTAGGCATGTATGTATGTATGTATGTATGTATGTATGTATGTATGTATGTATGTATGTATGTATGTATGTGTGTGTATATGTATTTTCTGGTGTGTTTTATTATTGTGTTTATGTTTACTGGTGTTAACTTACGCATCTGGTGTCATCCATTTATGTCAAATTTATCTCAAACAGGTAACTTAGTCAATCAATAAAATTGGATGTGATAAAAAAAAAAAGCACAAGTCTGAAATCAGTATGGTTAATGTGATCAGCACAACACTCTTGAAGATAGGGCCCCAGTATGGCCACAGTTCAATGATAAACAATGTGGTAGCTTTCATAGACTGGCTTTATTAGAATAGGTCTGAGGATCAGCACAGAATTTGTAAATTTTACAATGCCTATTTAGAAGTACCTAGGTTTTGTGATCCAATGTATTGAAATTGAAACCTGTAATTTTGATAATATTCTGTCTGAGATGTAGTACTGTTATAGTGTAAAACATTTCTCTCATCAGCCTATTTAGTTAAATCTATATATTAATGGCAGAAACAAATATAAAACCATATCAGGATCCACATGCCAGTTTGCAATAAAATTTAATCTTCTTTGAGAATCATCACTTTTTGCATTTCAAAAATGCTAAGAAAGTTTCAGGTGCAGGAGTGGCTGTGTGGTAAGTAGCTTGCTTACCAGCCACATGGTTCTGAGTTCATTCCCACTGTGTGGCACCTTAGGCAAGTGTCTTCTACTATTGCCTTGGGCCGACCAAAGCCTTGTGAGTGGATTTGGTAGACGGAAACTGAAAGAAGCCTGTCATATATATGTATATGCATATATATGTGTGTGTGTTTTGTATGTCTGTGTTTGTCTCCCCAACATTGCTTGACAACTGATGCTGGTGTGTTTACATCCCTGTAACTTAGCGGTTCGACAAAAGAGACCAGTAGAATAAGTACTAGGCTTACAAAGAAAAGTCCTGGAGTTGATTTGCTCGACTAAAGGCGATGCTCCAATATGGCCACAGTCAAATGACTGAAACAAGTAAAAGAGTAAAAGAGTATATTCTAGAGATTCTTCCTTTCTAGACAATAAAGTGAGCCAAATTGAAGGTTAGAATAGTCAAACATACAACTGACATTTAGCAGTATTTGCTGTTAATGTTTAGAATTTATCAGTGTTATTAATGTCATCATCATCATCATCGTTTAACGTCCGTTCTCCATGCTAGCATGGGTTGGACGGTTCAACCAGGGATCTGGGAAGCCAGAAGGCTGCACCAGGCTCCAGTCTGATCTGGCAGTGTTTCTACAGCTGGATGCCCTTCCTAATGCCAACCACTCTGTGAGTGTAGTGAGTGTTTTTTACGTGCCACCTGCACAGGTGCCAGGCGAGGCTGGCAACAGCCACGATTCGGATAGTGCTTTTTATGTGCCACCGGCACGGAAGCCAGTCTAGGCGGCGCTGGCATCAGCCACCTTCAGATGGTGCTGTTTACGTGCTACTGGCTCAGGGATCACAACTGCAGTTTCCATTGATTTTGATGTCGATGTAGTTGACTCAATGGATCTCCTCAAGCACAGGGTCGAAATGGTGTTTCTTCAGTTGCCACCTGCACAGGAGTCAGTTCAGCGGTCCTGGCAACTGCTGGGTGCCAGTCATAGGATTGGTTCAATTTCGATAACGATTTCGATTTCACTTGCCCCAACAGGTCTTCGCAAGCAGAGTTTTGTGTCCAATGAAGAGAGGTTGGCATGGGTGCCTGTCGTCGGATGAGGTTCGATTTCGACTTCGCTTGCCTCAACAGGTCACTGGTCATTGCCTCGGTGAGGCCTAAAGTTCGATGGTCGTGCTTCACCACCTCGTCCCAGGTTTTCCTGGGTCTACCTCTTCCACGGGTTCCCTCAACAGCTAGGGATTGGCACTTTTTCACACACCTATCTTCATCCATTCTCACCACATGACCATACCAGCGCAATCGTCTGTCTTGCACACCACAGCTGATGTTTCTTAGATCCAACATTTCTCTCAAGGTACTAACGCTCTGTCGAGTATGCACACTGACATTACACATCCATCAGAGCATACTGGCTTCATTCCTCACGAGCTCATGCATGTCCTCAGCAGTCATGGCCCATGTTTCACTGCCATGTAGCATGGCTGTTTGTACACATGCATTATACAGTCTGCCTTTTACTCCGAGCGAGAGGCCTTTAGTCACCAGCAGAGGTAAGAGCTCCCTAAACTTTGCCCAGGCTATTCTTACTCTAGCAGTTACACTTTCAGTGCACCCACCCCCACTACTGACTTGGTCACCTAGATAACGGAAGCTATCTACTACTTCTAGTTTTTCCACCTAAAAAGTGACGGAAGTTGTTTTCTGCAGATTTTCAGAGTTTATTGCTCCTGAGCATCTGCCACATACAAAAACTATCTTCCCAGTTAGCCTTCCTTTGACATTGCTGCCCTTCTTATGTGTCCATAGCTTACACTGGGTACATCTTATAGAGTTTCTACCTACACCTTTTCTACAGATCGAGCAGGGCCATCTACCTGAAGACATTTGTGTTTTGTCTACCTTCCTACTTATTAGTACTTTGGTTTTAGCTAGGCTGACTCTAAGGCCCCTCAATTCTAATCCCTCCTTCCACACCTGGAACTTCTCCTCCAGTTCTGATAGTGACTCAGCAATTAGAGCAAGGTCGTCAGCATAGAAGGTCGTCAGCAAAAAAAACCCTGCAAATCTATTGACTAATCCACATTATTATCAGTTATACCATTAGTTATACCAACACTATGTTGTTTAATAATTAATGGCAAAGCTGAAAGGATTTTTGAACATCATCTCTCTCCTTTCTACATTTTAGTTAAGATTGATGTAGACATATTAAATGTTCAGCATTATAACATCTTCAATATCATCACTATCATCATCATCAATATCTAATATTATCATCATATTCGCTATCAACATCATTATCATCATTATTTTAACATCTGTTTCCTGTGATGGTGTAAGTCACATGGGCAGCTACATAGCATATTGCCACATGTTTCAATATTTTGCCTGTAAATCCCAATATCCTGATACTACTACCTGTTCCAATATGTTCCAATATGTTTTTCCATCTTCCTTTGTCACATCATCCATTCTAAAGCAGTCATCTCTCCTCCATCCATTGCCTCATGCCTTTAATATACATTCACCCCCTCAGCTCAGTTGTATTTTGCTCTTTATATAAGTTAAAACTGTATCCTAAATAAGTCAAACATGATTGATTTCTCTTCAGCCTCTGCTGTTCCTCTGCACTTAGCATCCATATCTCATTATCAATTAGCATCACATCATAGAATCTGGTTTTCTCATGGAGAAGAAATTACTTTGATTCCACAGAGATAATAGTTCTTTTGACTTCCTCCCACCTTTCTAACTCTATTATGCTATCTCTAGAACTATGTCTAACATTAATTATATAAACTTAAGAAAACAGAATTGAAATATCTATCAGCTAATTACATAGTATAGTTTAATATGTGTATAACAGCAAGTTGGGAGAAACATTACCTAATTCCAGATGAAATCTCTTACAAGATTTAGTTTTCTTCCTCTGCACATTGAATTCAAATCTCACTTGTACCAGTTCTGAAATTTATTCAGCTAGTGTTGTCAAAATAATACCAGTAATATATCAAGTTTGATCCAAATGAATCTTTTAACAAGTAAATTTTTCATGGTGTGCACCTAGTGGAGAAGGCTTGTGAGTGATGAGTTTATCATATAACCGACTGTTGTGCACTAATCATTGCAAGTAGTAACCAGAACTGGAGTCTGGTTCCAATGGCAAGATAAGTTGAGGTGATAGAATTGTGTTGCCAGAATAAGATTAAAAATAAGAAATGACTTTTCCAGCCCACAAAAGGTTTTACTGAAGTAACACCAACTAATCCCTTATCAGTACAGTTACCTTCAGAAATAGCAAATTCTTCCTGTTGTATGATACCTATGCTCAGTTAGGACTGACAGTCATGAACAGGATATAAACCACTAACTGCTTCTCAGGTTTTCTGTTCACTATAAAATCCCCTATCCTCCCTTTCTATAAACCTGTCCTTCACAGACACTAAGAAAAAATCACAATTCTTATATGACATAGGAAATTTTTTTTTTCCAATAAAATGTTCTTAGTTTTCTCCAGTCATATTTTCTTTGTATTATTGTTAGAATATTAATGAATTGTATTTGCTTTGCTAAGCTGCACATACAGATTCTGTTATACTCAAATAATGCTCTCTCTCTCTCTCTCTCTCTCTCTCTCTCTCTCTCTCTCTCTCTCTCTCTCTCTCTCTCTCTCTCTGTCTCTCTCTCTCTCTCTCTCTCTCTCTCTCTCTCTCTCTCTCTCTCTCTCTCTCTTCTTTTCTCCCTCTCAGATCTGCCGAATTGCATAATTCAAGCAATTAATTTGGCATAAATCAGACGCTGAAAGTTGTCAAAAATCAGTTTGTTCACTTTGAGTGTAATGTGTGAAAAGCTGTGCTAAAATACCTAAGGCCTGTAGTAAAAACTCAAAGTAGTGTAAACAGAGCTTTAAATAGATGCTAGCTAATTTCAGTGATCTCCACTCATGCAGCATACTTATATTATAACAGCTCTTACTATTCCTTTTATCTTTTTCCTCTGGCTTTCCATGTATAATTTATAACTTTCTTATCTGTTTGTCTTCTCTCAATCTAGTTTTGTCTTGCACTCAGTGTTCTGTTGATTTATGGACAGAAGAATCAGTGGAATGCACACATTAGACAATAGCCTTATTTCAATACAATCTGGCTTAGTTAGTAAATTCTTTACCAAAAATATCAAAATAACTACTGCTTTCTTCTCATCTCTAATTTCTGTTAATAATTGTCTAAAAATAACAAATGTATCCCTTTACATGCAACACATCTATGGCAATTGTAAACAAAGAGGGTTTTAAAACAACCTTATTCTGTTCATAGCTTGGAGACAAAGGAGCCTTTCATTTAGAAGGAAGTATCATTAAAGAGATGAAATTCATGCCATTATTCTTGATAATTGCTCATACACATAGCAATAGAAAATTCTAGAATCTTGTTATACTGGGAAGAATTCTGCTGCTGCTACTGCAGGAGTGTCCACTTGAAATAGGAGAGGATTCGACAGACAAGGATTTTTTTTCTTATTTTTAATTCTACATGAGGTGTAACACACTAATCCAATAATAAATCACCTGATGTTAGTTACAGCTGTGGTATTATTTTTTTTTTTTTTTTTATATCACTTTTGTGAATACCATTGTTGATTACAAGTTTCCAGTGGACAAAACAGTAGTTCCTTACATTTACAATAGTGATAATAATAAAAGATTGTCTGTTTAGCTCAGGCAGAACAAATACTATGTGACATCATTTAAATTTGCCAGTTCATAGATTCTCTGATCAATGGTTGCATCCTTCACTGATATACACATACATACACAGTAGAATTCTGTACAGGTTCCATTTACTAAATTCCTCTTACAAAGAATTGGTCAATCTAAAATTATAGTAGAAGATATTTGTCCTAGAGTGCTTTGCATTGGAATCAAACCTAGAATACAGAATTGCCAATCAAACATAAGCACAAAATTATAAATTGTGTTCAAGAACACAGTTGATTAATTTGATCCCATCTATATATCACATGTATTTTATACCATCCAGAAGGATGAAAACAGAATTGAGCCAGGTGGGGTTTGAACATAGATTGCAAAGGGACATAACTAAATACACTAATAGCAGCTTGACTTTTCTAATCCACCATGTTTATAATATTGAGTAGAATGCTATGTTCTATTCCCACCAAGTATGCTTCTAGTAATAAGAAAAGAATTGTTGAATGAAGAGATGCTTAGGCAATTATAGTTCAAGCAGAAGTAAGTAAGATGGAACAAGGACTAACTGACAACAAATTGATGTAGATGTTTAGCCCAAGGCTGACTGAGTAGACCTATCATTTGTTACTACAATGAACATTCTGTCTCTTGTGGAAGAATTAGAAATATTATACAGCTCCATAAAATTTCTAGATTATTTGCAATATTTTTCTTTTGTTGACAAAACAATAAGTCACATGATCCAATGACGGAGCCTACATGTGGTCATTTAACCAGCTAAAAGTAGCAGCTATATTCCTTGAGAATTATAAAACAGGCAGCGTGCTTTAAGATATACATCAAAGGGAAAATGAGATACTCAAGGCTGAAATGCTTTGAATCAGAGGTTTGTTTCATTAGGGCTGAATCAAGATTAATGAACATCATAAATAAGTTGAGTCACATGTTAACCCCAAAACTAGATGTCTGAAATCATAAATTTAACATGATGTTTAGTGTTTGTAATAAAAGAAGAAATATTGTCTCTTAGCTCCTAAAGGGATTTTTGGAGTTTAGTTTTGGATGTTTAGGCCCAATCTTGTATCATTAAACAAATAAGAATAAAAATTAAATTAACATTCAAATAAACCACTGTTCTATTGCATATTGTTCTGGTTTAGTTCTGGGTCAGTTTTGATCAAACAGATCTATAATCAAAGACATTCCAACTGTGATCATCCTATATTTTTATATATTTAGTACTACCTTATATATCTTGCTTTTTTCAGAGAGTAAGATGTATTTGAAAGAGATTTGGCTACTATTTCTAGCAAGTCAAACAATTTAATAGTGGCACCCTCGTTGGTTAGTTTATTACAGTAACACTTTCAAATGATCTGGTACCTGTTTCTGAGGAACTGCTGTAAATTCATCTCAGGTAATTACATCACAGTGAATACATTGCCTGTAATTTCATCACCTGGTAATTAAATTGCAAGGTAATTACATTACAAGGCTACATATATTGTTGGTAAATTCATTCAGCATCAAGGTAAATACATCATTGGCAAATTCTTCAGAGTAAATACATCGTTAAACTTGAAAAAGGAAAATTCAAGAATTAAGTAATATTCAAATAGTATATCAATCGTGCAGCAAATCCACATCACAAAGGGAAATAAAGATAGTGCTGTGAAGATGCAAGGTACTACGACTGAATGTCAAAATCGTGAAAATGGATAATTTATGAGAGATTACTTGGAAATTTCTCTTTTTAGAATATTTCTTCCAGCATCCAATTTAAAATAGTGTTATCTTTTCACTGCATTATTTTGTGATTTTACGTTTTAAGTTTTATTTTGTTTGATTATTCATGTATATATTGAGTAAATTTCTTATTAATAACATTTTATCTATGAATTTCTTTCTCATTCTTAATGAAATGTGACATATTTACTTCCCAATAAAATCTTTAACTAATATTTAGCAATGTGTATGTATATATATATATATATATATATATATATATATATATATATATATATATATATATACATGTATGTGTATGTATATGTGTGTATGTATATAAATATATATATATATATATACACATATGTACACTTATGCATATGTGCATGTATGTATATATATCATCATAATCATCATCACCATCGTTTAACGTCCGCTTTCCATGCTAGCATGGGTTGGACGATTTGACTGAGGTCTGGTGAACCAGATGGCTGTTCCACCCTCCAATCTGATCTGGCAGAGTTTCTAACGCCAACCACTCCGAGAGTGTAGTGGGTGCTTTTATGTGCCACTGACACGAGGGCCAGTCAGGCAGTACTGGCAACAGCCATGCGCAAGCGGTGCTTTTTATGTGCCACCTGCACATAAAATTTTGAAAAATTTAACAATGATAAATAGCTGTCAATTATAAGGAATTTACCAGAATATAATTCCCCTGAGGGAACTTACAAGATACCATTTGTGAGTGCTGGGCAACCTAAACAATGGCGATATGGAATAAAATGTTCCATTCCAGAATATAATGAAACACTTTCAACAGATTCAAACTCTTGATCTATAAACAGGAAGTTTAGCCAAGACATATTATTTAAAATATTAAAAATTACTCTAGCATTGTAAGCATAAAATCCCAATATTAGCCATGTTCACTGAAAAAGAGTATTGTTTTTATTATGTGTTAACAGTGTATGGAAGACAAAACAAATGAGTGTTTGATCAAAATTTACATATTTATTAAAAGTATATGTGCAGCCATCCTATATATACCTAACTTGTGGTTACATATATTTATGAGTTAATTTCTCTTCAGTGGTTCAGGATGAGATTAAGCTTTGTAATAAAGTAGGCTTGTGTTAACTTGAGTTCCATAAAAATTGCAATATGTCACCAAAATTCTTACTGCGTACCAAAATTATTGCTTTGAATCTCATTCAGGATTTTACCAATGAAGACATTCACTACACACACACACACACACATTCTGTCTACTAATTTGTTCTCTTTAAGTTTGAAGTTTAAAAAACATATTAAGAAAAATATTCTTAGATATAAGTTCAGGTTGATGTGCAATAAAATCCTGTCTTCTATGTAATATTAAGTTACAGTGATATATAATTATTTTCCTATAGCTGAGAAGAATATTTTAAAAAACCCAGTAAATTAAAGATAGTAAACATATAAATAAAATGTGCAGTATTTGAAAGTTTTGTAATATGTTCTCAGAAAAAGTAACCTGACTTTGTAAAAAAGTTTCTTTCTGCATCTACCAGCATCAACTAACTTCAGAGATCATACGGTCGTTTTTTCTTTATGCCAAGTAAAAAGATTTAAAGAATAAATATTTAAATAAATTACTGCGGATTTCAATCAATTTATTTTAGCAGTGACTTTTTGGTATTTTTTTTTCTTCTTGCTTTTATTCTGACTTTGCTGCCAGGGAATTTCTAAACAATATACATGCAGAAGTTATCAGTATATCAGTATCACAACTATAACGACTATGTGATAAAATTAATAGTCATAATAATTATTTCTAATTAGGCACAAGGCAAGTAACTTTGAGAGGAATGAATTAGTTAATACCATCGATTCTAAGTACTTGACTGCTACTTTATTTTGTTAGCTCAAAAAAAGATGAAAGGTAAAGTTGACCCATGTGTGATTAGAACCCGCAAAACAGGTCTTCCAAAGTTTTAATGGTTCTACCAATCCAACTACTCAGTAAATTAATGGAAACACACACCAGTATAAATAAAGGGTACACCAGAAAAAAATATTTAGCTATTATTATATTCTTTTGAATTTGAAAGGCAAACAATAATGAAAAATGTGAAAAATAATCTTTAAAATTTTCGATACATTTTTTTTTGCTACTTCTAATCAAGCAGTAAAATGAATAAAATAAACTTTAGTATTCTTTATCAAAGAATCTAGAGAGAGGAAAGGGAAGAGAGCATCAGTTAATGTTAGAAGGGAATAATTGTTACTTTGCCAAGAGAAGTAGCTGTATTTGAAGTGTAGGTTAAATGTACAACTATAAAGGAGACAAGTGTTCTGAAGTGAGAAAGTAAGGTGGAGGTGGGGGTAAAAACAGCAATTTCCTGTTGTTCTGTGTTAATATGTCAATCAGAACAATATCATTCTATGCCCAGGGAATGAAAAGAGTTTCAGAAGGCCTGAATAAGGTTGGTATGAAGTTGTTGTTGTTTGGCCCCAAGTAGGATTTGATCAGCAGTGAATATTTTGTTGGCCCAACTGACTATATGTACTGTGAGGCACCCCTGTAATATTTTCAATAACTTTTCATGTAGTCTGCTGTATGCTGAAATATCTCCTGGTCATGAAGAGAAGATGCAGTCCTAGCTATGCTAAGAAAGTGATTATACCAGGAGAGGTCATCAGTGACAGTGGGGCCAAGCATTTTGAGTGTAAGAGCTCTAACTGAATGTCACACATGTTTGAGAGTTGAGGTGTAGTGGTGTTTTCTTGATGTGATTAGGGTTTGAGTTCTTTTGCCATTAAATGAAGTTCTCATGGATATACTCGAGGGTGTTTCTGAGGTCTTTGCTTATAGAATCATACAAGTTTGGCATATGACGTGTATGATCAAGAAAAGGTAGAGAGGAGTGAAAGATCATGGCATGTACATATTAGAGATATCATAAACCAAATTCCAGCCATAAAGTGACAACAAAATGGAAAGAAAATAAACGTGGTTCTCCAAAATAACATCAGTCCTACGACTCAAACACTCAAAAAAATAAAAGAATAACATTCTGTTACAACAATCCTGGGACTGAAAATCTGACAAACAGATTGTATTGTGTGTGTGTGTGTGTGTGTGTGCACGTGCATGCATGTATGTGTGTACATTTAAGTCACAATATACAGATTCAAGTATTCTGGTAGTACTCATAAAAAAGTTCTTTAATGTATCATTCTATAAAACATGTTGAAGATATAGTATAATACAAGAGAAAACCATAAGGAATATATAAAGTTATAAATGATGAGTGAAATACTATGACAAAATTTATCTAACCATTGGAAAATTTCCATATCACAACAAACAAATTGTTTTGTAACTTAAAGTATGTAAAGATAATTTATTTTATAATATTTAATAATAAATGCATTACTTAGATGTCTACATTAATGCAAATAATCCTGTAAAGCAATGCAGAAATTAAGCTATATCCTCAGGTGAAAGAAAAATCTTTGTTCAATACTAAATTCTTGCCATAATATTTCAGTATTTAAATAGAACATTAAAAGTTACAAAATAATTTGTTGAGATATAGAAATTTTCCAGTGGTTAAATAAATTTCATCATACTATTTCTCTCATCATTTTTAACTTTATATATATATATATATATATATATATATATTAATTGAAGTGTCCAGTATTATATATCCATTTCAGCCAATCTTACCTTTAAGTATCACACTAGGGGTTCAACGAAGTGTTAGGTAACAGTCTGATTATATAACTCTGTGCTCCTCAGAGATGGCAGTTATGGAATGAAATATGGAGCTCAGGGTTACATAATTGGACTACTACCTAACACTCCATTGAACCTTTAGTGTAAGATCAGCCAAACAGAGGTATAATACTATATACTCTGATTAATATACCCACTCTACTGACAAATATATGAGTGCATTTTTTCTTATTTACACCAATAATAATAGTAAATACAGTGCATGTGCTTATTATTATTAGATACAAGATTTGTTTCAATGCACAAATTTACAGCAAGAATCTTGGAAACTAGGTACAAATATGAAATATATCATCATCATTTTAATGTACATTTTCCCATGTTTACATGTGCCAGCCAGATTTTTACATTATTTCAAGTAATGTAAATTTTCACCATACCTGGACGTTTTTCATGGAATATTGGAAATGAAAGACACTGCTTAAGTTAAAATGATGCTCATCTACAACTATAACTCAATGTCAAGACAAGGAAACATACACACACAAACATATATATATATACACACACACAATGGGCTCCTTTCAGTTTCCATATACAAAATCTGCTCACAAGGCTTTCGTCAGCCCAAGACTATAGGAATAGATGTTTGCCCAATATGTCATGCAGTAAAACTGAACCTGAAACCATGTGGTTTGATAGTGAATTTGTTAATGCTACAGGTATGCTTAAGTCACTTTGTGCGTGTGTGTGTTCTATAGTTTCTGATAGTCCTCTCCTTAAACAATTTACAACTTTATTAAATCCACAAGACTTTCAGTCCATTAAATAATTTACAAGAAAAACTTCAAACAAAAGAAATCCCCTTCCCCAAACCATTGCTTTTCTTTCTGGCTGTTTGCTTCAACCAAATTATTAATGCAGAAAACGTCATGAACAGAGTATTTAAAACTATCTTGAAAAGAATATTAAATAAAAGTAAAATGGTGGCTAAAATTGGAATCTATACCACACTTTATATACTTTTGGCTCAGAACAAGAAGATTCCTTGCCAACTAGACCAATAACCAAACAATGTTCTTATTGATAAAACAGTCTTATTCTTCAATACTGGATACTACAAAATATTAACACCCTAACATATGATTCTTAATGTTTTTAATTTGATAAAAATTATTTTTTTAAAATCTTCTAATAGATTCACAAAATTTAAACTTAAATACAGGGTAAAATGAAATTTTCTGAAATTTTTAACATAATAATAAACACATATTCTTTCACTTTCTTCAGTTAATTTTCATTCATGTTAATTTAATATTGACTTCAATTTTATAATTTTGTGCATTTGTGTGTGTGTGTGTATATATATATATATATATATATATATATATATATATATATATATATATATATGTGTGTGTGTGTGTGTGTGTGCATTTATGTATACATATATTCATATATATTTGTGTGTGTAAGGAGAGTGAGAGAGAGAGAGAGAGAAAGGTAGATAAACACAGTTATGCTTAAAGCATATTTCAAAAAATCACAAAATACAGATCATAAAATAAAGAAAAAAATTATGTAATGTCTTATCCTGACAGCTGTTTCAAGATAGCCATAATTTACATAATAACTATATTCATACATATTATTTTGGTTGCTGCTAGAATAGAATGGTAAATACTACTCATACTCTTGAAAAGTGAAGCCTAACTTACTTTAACAACTTCATCTGAACTTGTTGCTGGTTGCACACCAATAAAATTATGCATATTTATGAATAGGGTTATTGCATAAGTTATGGTCATTTTGAAACAGCTGTCAAGATAAGACATTAGATAATTCTTTTCCTTTATTTTATAATCTATGTTTTGTGCTCCATTTAAATGCATGCCTCAAATCAAACTGTGTTTATCTAGCTTACTACCTCCATAACAAATCAATTAGGAAATTTCTTATAGCTGCTTTTGATGCTGTGGTGTTGGCCTTTGATAAAGTAGTTGGAGTTTATGTTCACTTCCATTTGAGCACTACTGTATACTATCTATACAGACCTAATTTTGCTTATGTTTTTTTCCAGTTAGCTTATTCATAATAATAGACCGACACATGTTTCGATTGCACTAGTTGCATATTGTTGTATATTTATATGCAACAATTTATGCATCGTTAGTATGATCTCTTCAGAGTATGTAAATATAACATTGTTTAAAGAGAAATTTTCCTCCATTATTAGTTTGAATTAGGCTTGGTAGTAGTAAACTATGACCTTTCATCGATGAGTTGTTTTTCTCAACTGATTGTTTGGGTAAAATTCAGCAATAGCAGCCGAAGTGTTTGTTGAAGTTGGCAAATTTTCTTGGTCATTTAGGGAGTGGTTATTTATAGAATACTTTTCTTTTGAACTGATTCAGGTTACTTCATTGTCACGTGGCATTTTGATGGATTTCAAAATTGATTATATTCTTTGAATTTTTGTGAAGGTTATTAATGATAATTGTGGATAATTAAAAGGCAGTCAGAATTGTGGTTGGTAAAAGAAGTAGATAGTAGTAATTTTTATACACACACACACATATATATATATAATGTGTAAGTAGTTAGGGTAAACCCAAGCCATTTCCTCTTGAAACACATGCTTATTTCATTATTACAATCCAATATGCAGTCTCAGTTGCTGCTGTACGTTATTTCAAAGTACATATTAAAATTGAGCTTTATGGAAATATTATTTGAAAAGTTATTGTATAACAAAACAAAAAATTGAGAATTTTGGGATATTATTTAGTCACCATTACATGTGTTTCCTTTCCTAATAGGAATTACAAAGTTTTAAATGTTAGATAGAAATATAAGGAATTTCCTATTAGAAATTCTTCAGACAGATATTAAATTATATTATTTAATAGCTCTTTCTGAAGAATTTCTAAAACAAATTCCTTATATGTCTATCTAACAAGTAAAACTTTGTAATTTGTATTAGGAAATGAAACACATGTAATGGTGAATAAGTAATACCAAAGAATTTTCAATTTCATTTTGTTTTATATATACATATATATATATATACATATATATATATATATATATATATATATATATATATATATATAGCAAGAGAAAGAGAGAAAGAGAGAGACATAGATAGATATAGATACATATGTATATATTTGTATTTATATTTATATATATACATATATATATATGTACACATACACACACATGCATGCGCACACACACTCACACAAATGTAAACACACGCACAGATGCACACACACACACAAGATCAAGACCAAGACTGAAGACTTCAACCACATTACTGCCAGCTGCTAGAGAATGTCTTCTAGATATTATCTTTCCATGAGGCTTGATGTGGTGGCCTGAACAGTTTAGAACAGTATATCGAAAAAGAAAACGCCTACAAAGGAAGTTGAGTATATTGAGACAATGGGTCATAAGAATATGGGTAGTACTTAAAAATTAAAATAGCCACAAGTTTAAAACACAACCGGCCAGATATTGTTATGTGGGACCACAAGGAAAAGATATACTCCATTGTGGATTCCAGCTACCCTCCGCACACCAATGTGGTTAGAAAAATACAAGAGAAAGTGGACATCAGTAGACCATTGATAAGAAGTTTATAAATCCAGTACCCAAGTTACACTCTCAACTACATACCTATTACCATTAGAGCAACATACATACTGACCCATCTGGAGCAAAGTATGGTTGAACTTGGGATCTTGAGGAGAGAATGCAAATCCTTAATATTATAATATCAGGGATTATAAAAATCCACTAGAAAATCACTTGCCCAAGGTGCCACACAGTGAGATTAAATCAGGGAATCATGTAGCTGGGAGCAAACATTTTACCACACAGCCATGCATGTGCCTATGCAAAAAGTTTATACCTTTTATTTATAAGTTAGTTGAAAGGAATACACCACAGCATTATAATTTCAGATACAACACCTGAAATATTTTTTGCAAGCTGAATAGTTAACCTTAACAGAGTTCTTATTCAATAGTTTTCTATACATATGTCCTGGCAGAAAATGTTGATTTCTTGAATTAACAAACTCTTCAGTTATATTAGTTTTTACTGCTAGCTTAAATACTACGTTGTACCATAAAGTATCCCTTTTTCTATTCCTATTCTTATAGTGTGCATTCTTAGTGATTTTTGTGTATCTAATCTTATAACAGACCCCACTATTTCTAAGCACCTCAATATAATACCCATGTACACACATAAAAACATCTTTATCAGAAGGTAAAAAGGGTGTCTGTTTTCTAATAATGTCAATCAAGTTCTTCAATATGCAAGGTGGATGATTCGATTATCTATGTATACATACCAACTTCTCATTTGGTTTGTGGCATGGTGCGAAACTATTATTGGCCAGTCTTAATGTTGCATCTAGAAAATTCACAGCAATAAGGTTTGTATTTACTGAAATACTTTAATCAAATCTTTCCTAAATTTGTCTAACTCATGACCAATACAATTTCTCAATAGATTCAGACCATCGTTATGATATAAACCACAGTTTATATCAGGAAATTTTATTCTCAGTAAATTAAGAACATATAGCACTCCCTATAATTTCACTCACCTGAGCAGCATGTTAGCATTTTCCCCAAAATTAGCACACTCCATCAATACAAAAGACACAAAATCCAGACATTCTCATACACACACACACACACACACACACAAATACTCTCTCTCTCTCTCTCCCACTCACATACATACACACACACACACATCTATCTATATATATATATTTGAATACATATATGTATCATCATCATTTAACATTTATGCTCCATGTTGGCATGAGTTCGATAGTTTGACATGATACAGTGGGTCTGAAGACTACATCATGCTCCAATGTCTGCTTTGGCATGGTTTCTAACTTGGATGCCCTGTCTAATGCCTTTATAGTGTGTAATGCATGCGTTTTGTCATGGCATCAACATTTGTATAGTTACCACACAGTCTGCAAGACTAAGATTCTGTTCAAATCCCCAGTTGACTCCCTAGAGATAACTGGCATCTTCTGTTACCTTGGTCACCACAGTAGCAGTGAGGGTCAGTGTTCTAAAAGTATAAAAGCTAGAGTTAAAATGGGTTGTAAAAAGTTTCAGAGAGAAAATATTTATGCTGGCAGCAAAAAATTTCTCCCTCAGAAAGGCTTGTGATGCCTTGCTAGTGTAAGAAGTATCATGCATTATTGCAAAGGGACATAGTCCTTGACTGCAGAGAATTTGGGGAACTTAAAAGAAACGAAGGGATTATACTTCATTAGATATATAGTGTTAGTGTTCATGAACACTAAGTACAAATAGCTGAGAGGAAACCCCCCATATAAGTAGAATCAGATGCAATGTGCAATTGAGAATCTGTGTTTGTACAGACAAGTAGTTTGTAAGGAGATTAACAGCAGTATAGAAAACAGTTCAGAATCAAAATGAATGGAATCTGTGGAAGAGAGAGATCAAGACTTGTGATGAAGATTTCCAATTTATACATACACTTTTTTTTTTATCCCATCTTAGTTCATCTTCTGCTATCATTTTCTCTGTTACCTGTTCTACTGGTTACATTGCCCTGAACCAACAAAAACAACATAGAACAGTGAAAACTTATTTGTTTCGTAATGCACACAGTAAAGTTACTGGTGCTGGTGTCATGATAAAATGCACTCAGTAAAGTTTTAAATGATGGATAGATGAACAGAAACAATGTAGTACCAGGTGAATCCTTACATTTTGTCTTGACAACAACATGACTACTTTTCTAGCACTGGTGCAACAATACATTGCATTCAGTTTACACTTTTAAAGTAGATGATGTGAGGTAAGGCAACAAGAGTTAGAAACCATGCCAAGAAAACAATATATGAGAGACATGGTCCCTTAGTCTATCTAGGAGTATAGAAACTCTAAATAAGAAGTAACTTGGATTCTGATGACTGTTCAACCCATGACTATATGGAAAGTACGTGTAAAATGATGGTGATGATAGCATATACATACACACATGTATATGTACACTCATACGTATTTAATGCCTACATGTAAGCATAAATATGTTTACACATAGATCATTTATATATAAAGAGGAGACAAGAAAGATCACTTCTTCATATGTTTTCACTCATGTAAACATCAAAGTTAATAGATGAAATTGATTGTAAAAACAAGGAAACTTTATCAGTTCATAACAAAAGTGAAAAGGTCAACAAATTTGGATGATACCCAATATTTTTAGTCCTTTCCTTTCTTCCAATTTCTCTTCAGAGACCTCCGCTCTATACCATTCCCAGATACTTGAAGAAAATAATAATAAACATAAGAGTAAAAATAAAAATTAAACTCATTTCTCACACATGACAGACATTTCAACTATTCCAATTTTAGCAGATAAGGTAATAAATAATGGTCAGTGAAAAATAATTTCACAGATGTTCAATTTAGTGAAAAATTGACACTATTTAATGGAGCTTTTTATTTTTTTATCTTTGAGACAAATGAAAATATAATACTATAGAAATGTAACCGTGCAATAAAAGAATTTGAAGTAAATCAAAGCAAGCTATACTTCAGTATCCTCTTCAAAATCATCATCATTGTCGTCATTGTCATCATCATTATCATCATCATCATCATCACCATCATCATTATCATTTTCATGTCCACACTTCCATGTTAGCTTGGGTTACATGGGATTTTTGGGGTAGTATTTTAAGGCCAGCAGATACTCTTCTCTATGCTTATTCTTATAGTTGCCTTTTGCAGCATGCTGAGAAATGGGTGTACCTATTCTAAAAACAGGAGTACACAGAGGATATATGTACATATATGAGTGTGGAGTGTGGTGGTAGTGGTGGTGGTGGTGGTGGTGTGTGTGTGTGTGATGAATGAACAAAAAGAAGAAAAAACACGAGGGACAATTTTCACAAAGGTGTTAATAGGTTCACACTTCAAAAGAAAAAGGAAAAGGGTCTTTAACATTTCAGATATGGCATCCTTCATCAAAAGTAAGTTAAAGAGAAGGTTGTAGAAAGGAGACCCATCATTTTCTTTCCTCTTTTTCTTCTTGCATGAACCTACTAACACCTTTGTGTAATCTTGTCTCTCCTGTTTTTTCTTGTTTTTCTTCATTCGTCACACACACACACAAACATTATTCTTCCACCTTTCTACTTCCGGTCTTTCAATATGTGACCTCGTGAGTACCACTGGCGATTTTTTCCTCTGTCTTCCCTTCTCAGGATCTTTCCTTCTCCTATGTTTCCGACGAAGAGCTCCGCTCGAAACGTTAAACCCTCCTTCTTCCCTTCTTTCCTGAGCATCCAATAATACTTTATTTGTTCCACGTCCTCGCGTTGTTGTGTTTTTTTTGTTTTCTTGTTTGGATTAACTATATATATATATATATATATATATATATATATATATATATATATATATATATATATTGTGTTGTGTGTTAATGGTTATTTTTATATTCACTTATAATAAAAAATTTTACATTAATCTGAGGGTTACTCTATACATTTGTAGAGTACCAATTTATTATTCTTAAACAAAAATATTATTGACACTGGCTTTACATTTTGAGCCAGTTGAACCCTTGTTGGGCTGCATGGTTTGATGATTGCTAAACTGGCTGAAAGAGCAAAGTTACTGTCATTGATATTCTTGTTTAAAAATTTTGTGTTGTGTTGTGTGTGTGTGTGTGTTTTACTCAAAGAAATTCCAACTTTGTCTGATTTTCACATTTTATTTACAATCTTATAGTAATATAACATAATATAATAAAATGATAGAATGCTAAATGTCCATTCTGATTGAACTAGTACTTTCATGCATTAAACTATGCAATCTTCAGGTTCATGAAGTAGTGGTGACAGTTATATTTTACAATTTACAACAGTTGTAAATTGTAAAACATAACTGTCACCACTATCTGTTATTTTAGTTAAAATACATATTTCTGTTCAGATCCTCTGTAGTAATAATTTACATAATATCTCTAATTAACAGAATTTTTTTGCAACGCTAAATGTTAGTTTAACGGTTAACATTTCGATTTTCAATGTTATAATACATATTTCTACTTATCAGTCCTAAAATTATTATTTACGTATTGATTTAAAGCTACAGAATTCTTGTAACGATAAATTTGTAGTTAATTTTTAACATGGTTTTAGTATAATTTTAGTCTAGTATAATTTTAATCCCAAATTTGTAAATTATAAATTCTAAATTATAACTTTAATTTTTAGTCTAACGTCTAAAATTCCAGTTAACTGACAAAAATAAGATAAATAATGTTTTTACTTTTCATAAAAACCAGTAAATTCTATCTGATTACTTATTTATCTGAATAAATTAACCACGGAAACTAATTTTTTTTCCTTCATATATATATATATATTTTCTATTTTTTCTTATTTTTAATATTTGAAATGTTTTTATAATTATCTCCCCTACACCGGGAATCTTAAATAGAGGATAGTATTTTCTTTAGAAATGGTATTCAATAATTACGAATTATCTCTCCTACATTGTAAATCATATAAATAGAGGACAACTTCAGTAGCCATCTTTAATTTGTGGAGTTAACTGGTGCTCATCAATAAGATAAGTCATGCTCCTACTTTACTTTAAGACTGTTAAATCTTATCAATTATTTATAAATGTATGGTGTAAGAATAACGTCTTCGTTTTATGTTGTGAATTTATTTAATGTTATTGAGACCTGAAGAGTGGTTATGTATCGTTGGACTGAAGAAATATTAATTTTTGAGATTATTGATTTTGATATCGTAGATTTGTATACATAGTCACGAAATGTGCATTATCGTTTTAATGTACATTTTTTAATGTGTATTATTTAGTATAGAAATTTTTAGTACAATATTAATAATAATGTAGTTTTAATGTTTATTTCTTTAATGTGTATTAATCAGAATAGAAATTTTTAGTAGAATGTTAATAATAATACATTTAAATTTACATTTTATTATAGATAATATCTTTCATTATTAATTGAATTTCTTAATGGAGGTTCTGTCTCTTAATTCTATATATATTTAATATATTGTGAAATTTGATTTAATATTATTAAATTGAGTTTGTTTTCCCCTGTTGCCTTGGAATTTTATATACCCTACTATTAATAATTATATATATATATATATATATATATATATATATATATATATATATATTCATATACATACATGCATGTATATATACATATACAGATATACATGAAATACATATATAAATGTATATATGTGTTTCTTTCTCTTTTCTCCCACTCTTCTTCACTTTCCCTCTCTCTCTGAAGGATTTTATACAAACTAACACTAAATGTAGAAGCACTATGATGGTTAGGTATATCTGAGACAAGCCTGATTCATATAGTGTATATCAGAAAATAATTCATGAAAAACAGCACAAGTAAACAGTAAGAGCAGCATTCAAAGTTTTTCTGAAAGATGACTGCACTTGTATTATCATTTGATGGATATGGACAAGGGATGACAAATAACAAAAGTAGTATGTACTCTCATTAGAAGATATCTGTGGAAGGGAGAGAATGAAAAAAAACATAAAATGAAATAGTGAAATTTTAGAAAAGCTGACAACATATGGAAACAGTTGACAATAGGTTGTATGGCTGATACTTGCAATCCATGCCAGTGTGGCAAAAATGCATGTTAGGATGTTAAGAAGAAGGTATAATATTTGATTATTGTCATAATCATATTTGTCTGACAGTTAGCTGAGTGAAGCATATTACTTTAAATTAGATCTAATATTCTCTTAAATATTATATTTTGTTAGTGCATGCTAAATTAAACAGCAGGTATTTTCTCTTGAGGTTTGGTGACAACAAATCTCAAATCTCAAGAATCTTCCTTAGTACTCTTGCAGAATATATGATGTTACTTTCCTGCAGATCGACAATGTGTGTTTCAATTCCAATCTCTTTCAGTCTTTTAGGTGGTATTTTAGGTGTTGTACCAAGTTCACCAATTATAGGAATAATTGTTGTCTTGGTCTTCCACAGTCTCTTCAGCTCTCTGGCTAGATCCTGATATTTCTCTGTTTTTTCAATCTTTTAAGTATATACATTCTTTTCTGGTATCTATTTTGATAAACTCACTTCTGTAATAGCATAACAGTTCTATTGTCATTTTGAGTCCATTTCATCCTAACTTTTGTAGCAATACTTGGATAATGATCAGGTCCTCCCTACTGTGCAACAGAGCATCTGTCATGTGAAAGACCTTCACTTGTTGCACTTATAAAGAGGGCTGTGTTGGTGACATGTCACAACCAGCAGTGTTTTTATCAAGACAGCATTTCTAGGGGTTGCCAGCCAAGGATAAAGGGACCCTCTTCACTCTTCGTAGATTTATTCCCATGAAGACATTCTTTGCCATGTTTGTTCTCAGGATATTTGTTATTATTATTACTGCTGTCCTGAGTGGTACCGGCTCTATCAGTAGTATTAATACAGAGGTGCTAATTGGGTGGCTGCTAACTTTATTATTATTACTGTTGTTGTTGTTTTTGTTGTTGTTGTTGTTGTTGTTGAGTGAGAGAGCACCACATGTCAACAAAGTTACACTGGAGTACAAATATACAAAGCCCAATATATCCATCATGACTACCTGTCTGATAAGGGTACACCAGGCACAGGCATCACAACCACATATGCACAACATATCGATCACATATCAAGATAAACAGCACATGGCCTCCAGGTAGGGCCCAGTTAGAATTTTCTTCAGGTCAAGTAAACCATCTCACTCAAAAGTTCCCTGAACAATGTTTAAATATGATGAATGAAACACACACGTTTCCAGAGGTGAATTATTCAAACATGAAAGAATTCCTCTCAACACATGGCTATGATGCCCCACCACTACTTCTGCTCATGATCAGAGATGCGCATGTCGTCAGCCACTCAGGGACATACTCAACTGGTTGAGGTCAAGCAAATCTGTGGTATTGAGCATAATATTTGCTGTAGCCCATATTCTTATACCAAGACAAAACAGGTAGATGATAACACTTCTAATCAGTTAAGATCAAAATTCACAATAGTCACTGCCTGGTACTGCATCAGGTCATTTATTATTATAATTGTTATTATGATTATTATTATCATTATTAAGAAAGTGGTGAGCTGGCAGAATTGTTAGCGTGTCAGATAAAATACTAAGTGGTATTTCGTCTGCTGTTATGTTCTGAGTTCAAATTCCACTGAGGTTGACTTTGCCTTTCATCCTTTCAGGGTCAATATAATTAAGTATCCCTTCCCAGAAAATCCAGGTGTTGTGCCTATAGTAGAAAGGATTATTATTATTATTATTATTATTATTATTATTATTATGTTTTTTCCTTCTTTCTTCAAATTTTCTTCCGTTTCTCGCCGAGTGTTTTCCATACACCTAGGGCAGAGAAGGGCATTGTATGCATTCCCAGATTACACGTGCAAATTCACAGATAAAATATGTATTTAAAAATGAATAAATAAATAAATTCATGGATGGATGTTATTTTCACAGCGATAGTGCTCTTCTCAGTACATGAGCCGTTCCAGTTAATACGATTTTTTGCACTTCCTGTAGGGATGGTAAGCCTGGAATCATTTTCAAATAGGTTTCAGTACCTTTTTTTATCATTCCTAGAGATCCTACAATCACTGGTACTGTAGTCGCCTTGAAATGCCACATTTTTTCAATTTCTATTGGCAGGTCTTTATATTTACTAATCTTGTCAAATTCTTTCGCCACTATATTGTGATCACAGGGTATTGTGATCACATTATTATTATTATTATTATTATTATTATTATTATTATTATTATTATTATTATCATTATTATTATTATTATTATTATCATTATTATTATTATCATTATTATTATTAAGTCAGCAAGCTGACGGAATTGTTAGTACAGCACCTTTTTTTCTGATTTTATGATCTGAGTTCAAATTCCACCAAGGTCGAGTTTGTCATTTTTCCTTTCCCAGTCAATAAAGTACCTATCAAGTACTGGGATTAATGTTAAAAGTTACTCATCCCACTCATAATTACTGGCCTAATACCTAAATAAGAAACCATTTATTATTATTATTATTATTATTATTTATATTTTACATAAATCTTACATTTATGGTGTGCTTTCACTGCATTACTACATGGAAATCTGTATGACTTGTGTAAGTGCAATGTTTTGTTTTGGTGTTTTCTATTATTGAAAAGTGCTCTATGTAATACCTAGGGCTTTTTCTTTTATTTTTGCATGTTGTGTATACTGTATGTTGTGGGGTTTTGGCTCTGCATTTTCTATAATTATTCTCAAGGCAGAGATTATTACAGAGATTATAAAGATTATTCCTGTTTCTAATCTCCATATTCTGATTATCTCTACTTCTGGATCTTTATATTTCGATTATGTAACATGTATGGAGTGCTTTGTAGGGCTATTTAGCTTTATAATCTGCATATATTTTTAAGTCCTGGGATTTAGGTTATGCATTTGTCAGCATGTTGTTCAATCATTTCCCAAACTACTATTATGAAAGATTTTGTTTTCAATCTCCACATTCTTATTATCTCTCTTTCCAGTTTTTTTTTTATTAAGTAATTTCTTTTAGAGTTCTATTTTCATTTGTTGGGACTGATGTTTCCTTTATGTGTCCCTTCTCTTCCTGGTAGTCTGTGAAAATAACTGGCAAATTAGTCTTGATCTCTCTATATTTATGGAAATCAGTAAGTATGGTTTACTTCATCATTCTCTGAATGGTGAGTTTTCATGCCATCTCTTTTCTGTTGGTATTTCATAATTCTGGCAAAAGTTTTATTGTATGAAAGCCTTCAACTCTGTCATACTTATATGTAGTTAAAAGCAATGCAGTTAATTGTTTCTTTCCAACCATCACATATTCTCCAGTTACTAAATGTATTTCACTTCCTTATATACTTTTAGTAGTTTCTGGCAGGAAAGCTTTGATCTTAGATTCCAATCAAGAATCCTTCTGTAGTGACTTAAACAGCTCTTACCTTTCCTTCACTGTTTCTAACCCTCTCTGGTACTGTTTCAGGTGTTGGCCATGTAGTGGTTTTTCTTGCTGTCAATTTTGCTTAGCATTCAAAAATTACATTTTTATCTTTTTCACAATATCATAACACTGCAATAATTTCTTTTATATGAAAGGCTCCAATTCTACAATGCCTGTAGAGGTAACCAGAAACAATGTGGTTAATTGATTCTTCCAAACTTATTCTGCAGTTATTGTTACTTCTTTCTCCTCATAATTAATTGCTTCTGTTGTATATTTGTGGATTCCTTTAAGACAGAAATATATTTTTGTTCATAGTTTGTTGTTATTTGTATTAATTCTCCAATGTTCTTTATGAGATATTTCCTGTCCTACAGTGAGTGTTTTATAATTCTTCTCTAGTTCTGTAATTCTGCATTCATGGTTAATAGAATTTTCCTATGTCAGATTTTGGGTGGTGTATTCTGAATCCAATAACTGTTTTTCTTGTTTTTCTTTCCAGTTTTGCTAATTCATTCAACACACTTTTGAGAACTATCATAACTATAATTCATTTCTATGACATCAAGAGTACTGATGTTCATTATCATATTTTTTTCATTTAGCTCTCTCTTAAGCATCAATCTAATGCTTCTATGATTTTCCTTCCTCACCTTTTCTTTCATTTGTGTGTGATGTACTCTCTCCAGTTCATTGATTCCTAAGTATTTGTAAATCCGTGTTTGGCCTAATTCTCTTATCCCTCTCTTTCTTTATCTCACATGATAATAGTGTTCTTAATTATTTTTGTTCTCTTCAAGGTTGCCTTAACACATTTCTCTAATCCAAATCTCTTACCAGTTTCACTAGTATATCTGCATACTGTCTGTAGTAGCACTTCTAATTGTTTCTCATTTGCAGAATACTACTTGAGATAGTCCATAAACAAAAGATTCTTGATTGTCCATCCATAGCATTTGTATCTGAGTCTTGTCTGATTTAATATAACTGATTAAAGTTGGAACACCAAACAGAGAGGAATAAAGAAAGAGAATCTTCTTTGAATATTCTCTTTTAACAGAAATGGGTTAAGATTTATAATTCCCTTATTTTGTACCTTCAAAATTGTTCATCCTTTACTCGTGACCTATTAAATGTATCAGCTTATTATAGCTGCTACCTTACTCACAGCTGATGCTTCCAGAATTCATGTCTGGGGGACATTTTCAGAAACCTTTAGACAGTAAATCCATTCCATACTCAGGTGCAGGCATAGCTATGTGGCAAGATGCTTGCTTCTCAACTACATGGTCCAGGTTCAGTCCCACTGTGTGGCACCTTGGTCAAGTATCTTCTACTATAGCCTCAGGCCAGCCAGAGCATTGTAAGTGGATTTGAAAAGTGGAAACCGAAAGAAGCCTGTCATATATGTATGTATTTATGTGTGTGTATCTTTGTGTCAGTGTTTGTTCCTTTACCATCGCTTGAAAACTGGTGTTGGTGTGTTGACATCCCTGTAACTTAGTCGATTGGCAAAAGAACCCAATAGGATAAATCCTGGAGTCAATTTCTTCGACTAAAACCCTTCGAGACAGTGCTCCAGCATGGCTGCAGTCAAATGGCTGAAACAAGTAAATGAATAAAAGTAAATCCATTCCATACTCAGACCTATCTTGCTTGTTTCACTGTCTTTTTTGGTCATGGCTTTTTTGTTAAATTGTTGATCTTTACATTCATAAGAGGCTTTTGCAACATCCCTTCTACTTCTTTGCAAACAAGTTTTTTTTTCCATATGGTTATACTCTGTTATATTATTGCCATTGCTGTTTCATAAACTGCAGAGAAGCAGGTTATAAATGTATAGCATTTAGAGTGAGCTGCTTCTTTAGCCTTGGGGAATAAGATGTATTTTTTCCTCCCAGTGAATTGGTCAGATATTGCATCAAGCACATTTGGAATAATCCTATTAAACATATTCTTGCATTAGGTATCCCTGCTAAACATATTAATCAGAACATTAGGATATTATCTTTTTATGGAACCTTCTGATGATGATGGTGTGGTGACAATACCAGTGACAACAGCAATGGTGGTGATGATGATGAGCTTGCTGGTATAATCTATAATTGCATTACATTTTCAAAAGCTGGATTTGTCATCCATGTTAGGTCACATATTGGGAGGCCAACATATGATGCTTACATCCATGCTGTTCTGATAGCCTCAGTTAAATACTACTCTATTTATGGGCAAAGTTTGCACATCTACTGCTAGGTTGAGCATCTATTTTGGGATGAATGCACAAGAACAGAGCTGCAGTTGATGTGATTATTAACAAAATACGTAGCTACATTTGTCCCCAAAATTCTAAACAAAATCACCGTTAGATAATCACCTGAGGACCTATAGCAGAAATACTGTCAGACAATGTTACAGTCATAGGACTGCAATAAAAACGTGGTCATAATTGAAATCTAGTTGATTACCAATATCTCTCTCTATATATATATGTGTGTGTGTGTGTATGTCGTCTGATCAATAAGTATCCTGATTGTTGCCATATTAATGAAACTAAAGCATGCAGAGTGAAGCTGTTAGGCACAGATTTACATTAAACTTGTCTGTGCATACACACTAAGTTTTAACATTCTAGCTCACTTCCACTATTTACAGCAGTGCTTGGAAGGAAGGCATATAGCATGTGATTGTTGCATTCACCATGACAGAGAAAGTTGAGCAGAGAGTCTCCATCAAATTTTGTCAAAAGCTTGGCAATACCTGCTCAGAGGCCTACACAAAGTTTTCAAAAGTTTTTTCATCATTCTCAACACAATGAAGGAGATCTTGTGCAACTGAAAACTGAGTGTCTTCTTTGTCAACTGAAAGCAGTTCTGGCACAAACTTTGCAGACACGTGTCTCATACCCAAATCTTCAGTGATAATGGTCTGAACTGAACCGTAACTAATTTCCACATCCATCCTCTGATAACTCACAAATGATTATTCAAAGATTTCCCTTCACAGCTGCACCGACATCTATGATGTTTTACTGAGTTCTGCCTGTTGCAGGTCTCTCAGAACTTTTGTCAGTATTTTTCAGCCAACTTGGAAACGTTTGAACCAGTTGTTCATTTGTGTGTAGCTCATACACTCAACTCCATACACTTTCTGTTACTTTGCGTAGGCCTCTGAGCAGGTATCGCCGTAACAACTTTCTCTGTCATGGTCAATGCGATGATCACACACTACACACCTTTCTACCAAGCACTGTTGTAAACAGTAGAGGTGAGATAGAATGTTAAAACTTAGTGTGTATGCACAGCAGAGTTCAATGAAAATTTTTGCCAAACAGGTTCACTCTACATGCTTTAGCTTTGTTACTATGGCAACTGTCCGGATACTTATTGATCAGACTTTGTGTGTGTGTATATATATATATATTTCGTTTTTGGATTTGGCTTGCAAGATTCTTTATGTGAGTTCGTGTGTTGAAGCATATTCTGTTGTGTCTGGGGAGAGTCATTCTCTTTTGGTGCCTTATAATTTAGCACACTCAGGGGTAAAATTTCCATTTATTTTTTTTTTATTTTTCTAAAATTTTCATTGCGTCTTGCAAACTTTTCAATAGTTTTAAAAAGGCTACTGGTGGATAGTGTCCTCTATCCACTCGAGTTCTATCCCATGTGACAACCCACAGACCCAATCTCTTGTCAACTTCCTACAATACGCCAAAAGAAACAAAATCTCTTTGCCCTCTAAGGGCTGGCTTGCAAATTTGCAAGTCTCTTCAGGGGTGTCAAATAGCAACTAAACCATTACATATTTGATCCCCTTGGAAATGAATTTAATAGTTGGCAAATACTCTGCCAACTCTTTCTCAATTTGAGTCTTTTGAAAGAGCACGATGGTGTCAAGCAACTTTGAGTAAGTCCTCAACACCACCACCGTCTCTTCATCCACTGTTTGGATAGGACAATCTCCCACTAATCTTCTTGGTAAGGGCACAAAACAGTCACACAAAAATGGTAAAAAATAAGCACAATTATAGGAGGAAAGATATTCCCCCAAAACACACTTCTCACCACTAAGTGAGACTTCTAAACACAACTACAGGCAGACAAATGCACAGAACCCAGTGGAGGTGTCTTGTTCGACAAAATAATTAAACACAAGTAACAAACCCCTACTGAATCCCCTCCCCCCAAATGTCTTACCTGGTAGTTGTGTTTCACTTGTTCAATAATTCACGACGTTGGTAGACAGTGCAAAGAAAACACTGACAACGACACATGCGCAGAAGCCTATAGAGACTTCATGGCAACCAGAAGTTGCCTGCTAGTTCCAAACACCTGCAAAAGCCTCCACAGCATGTCCAGTGTCATGCAGTTTTATGCCTTTTCAAGGCCTACAAAGTAAGCATATGCCTCTTGGTAACATTCCCACAATTTGTTGAAGTCCTGAAGTGAATATCTGACTGGTTGTGCTGCATCCAACACAAAAGTCTCACAGTTCTTGAGCTAGGTTGGACTCAACAATTTTTCTACATTTCTTTTCCAGACAGCTAACATAGACTTTGCTGGAGAGGCTCAACAAGAAGATTCTTCTATAAATAGAGAACTCTCTCTTCTCTCTCTTTTTTAAACAATACGGATTATTATCCCTAATCGCCATTGCTTTGGTGTCTTTCTAGATGTCCAAGTCACCCAGCATACATGAGTCAACTAGAGAATACCTTCTATGCATAAGGTTTTTAACATCTCAGGCTGAATTTCATCCTGCCCAGCAGCCTTTCCACATTTGAGCACTTTAAGTGATTCTGCGACATCAGCCTCTGCAAGGTTTGTCTTCAACCCTGGATGCACTCTGTGTCCACCAGAAAGATTTTATCATGACAGATTTAGGAGATCAGCAAAATATCCTCTTCACCTCCCTAGAATGCTCTTCTCTACAGAGAGAAGAACCCTAGCTGAGTTCATAATGGTAGATGTGGAAGAGGGTTTCTTGCTACAAAATCAGTTGATAGTCTGTTGGAATACTTTATTAGCCAATCTAAAGTCCAAGTCCAGCTTAACTCAAAGTCTTACTATGACTCCTCTACCTGAGATCTAAATGCATTCCTTGTAAACTCACACAATGATTGATGTGGTATGGTTGTTCTTTTAAATCCCCTTCACATTGAAGTTTTTGGTGGTCTCATTCATGCAAGGCACCAAGGTGGTGTTTGCATTTGACTCAAACAGTGTTCTCTCACTTCTCTTTTTAGCACTTGACACTGCATTACTGCATATATATCATATAATTATGCATGTGTATGTATGTATATATAAATAAAGAGAGAGAGAGAGAGAGATACATATGTATGTAAGTATATATATATATATATATGTATATATACACACACATTTAATATTACATATGCATGTGTGTATGTGTGTGTGTATGTGCGTGTGTGTGTATAGATGTTTAGTCTTGCCAAACTACACAGACCTTATCCACCTATATGCCAAACAAACTTTCAGTTTTTACCCCTTCTACTACCAACCACACAACACTATTCTTTCCACTTTTGCATTACTCTTTCATTGCTACTCTGTCTGCTTTCGCCACCACCTCTGTATTCTCTGCCAAACATTATCTTTCCACTGTATTTAGCACTAAATTACTTTCGGCACTTAAACTACATCCCACTCTCCACAGCTAACACTCTTATACACACAAGTAAACACACACACACACACATACATATTTTCTCTTTCTTTCTTCCTTTCTTTCTTTCTTCCTTTCTTTCTTTCTTTCTTTCTTTCTCTCTCTCTCTCTCTTTCTCTCTTTCTCTCTTTTTCTCTCAAACCTTTGCTGTCTTTCTCCTTTTCATCTTTTAGCCTGTATGTGTATGCATGTGTGTGTATGCGTATGTGTGTGTGACCCTGGGGAGGTATATACAGAGACACAGGCAAACAGACAGAGAGGGTGAAAGAGAGCTATATTTCGTTTTACAAATGGGAGTAAGAGAACTCAATACATCCACAGAGTTTATGTAATTTTTAGTGAGATAAGTGTTTCACATGAAATTCAAAGCCTTTGAGTCACCCTTGTAGTAGTCTCAACTAATAAAGTCAGTGTGTATGTGTACACTTGCTTGTGTATGTGTACATGTGTGTGTTATGGTATATGAGTGTGTATTTGGTCAAAAGAGTAAGGTCATTTCCTATAATCTTTGTAAACCCTCTCAGGCAGGTAAGATTGACATGGTTGATGCTCTTAATTCACTTGATGTCAGTTGGAAAGTTGTAGGTTAGATGAAGATTCCAGAGAGCAACATTTCTGGGAGAATAACTAGGTGATTTGCTTACTGCATAATCTGGTCAAAAAAAAAAAAAAAATTAAAGATGATAGAGTGGCTGAGAGGCAGGTTCGTCAGATAGACATGAGATGTAGTTTATTGAGGCTGCTCATTCAGAGGCATGATTACCATTGTAGTAATGTTAGAAAAAGCAAAGAGGAGGAACAACACATTTGGGTCCTAATGAGTTCTTGGAAGTGTATTAAGAAATGAGTTTCAGATGATCAATAAGATGATTCTAGAACTGAAAAGTCGGTGGGGGGATTGGGGCATATATCATGACAGAATATCTTATCCAAGAATATAGAGACTGTTGTAGCACATTCAGATAATTTGGCTTGAACTAATATGTATGATATAGTGTATGCAACATAGAGTATAGAAAATCTTTGATCAGCGAAGTATATTCAGGTAATTAATAAGAGAAGAGTTACCTTGAATAATATCAGTTAATTGTCATTTTCAAGACTCTATCATATTTGCATTTAGTATGCAGAATGCTTGCCAAAGGTATTTTCCCCCTTATCCATAGTATTAGCTAGAACTACCCAATGTAATTCTGTATTTCCAACTACTGTATGCAGCTGTTCTTCTACAAATAGCAGCCAAATTATCCTCTGGTCTTTAATATGGTCTGATTGGATAATGTGACAGGGGTACAATAAATCTTAGCTCAGCTCCAGATGACAAAGGATTTCAAAATTGTCCTGACACGGAGATAAAAAAATATCAAAATCTTTTCAGTAACTACAAAACAAATGTCAGACATCGTAATCTCAGTTATTGTATCATATAAGATTGTAAAAACTGCTTTATGAAAGCTAAGTTCCTCTATGGAAGTTAGTAAAAATTTCAGCTCTGATGACTTGTTATCCATCTACCAGAATTAATGAAATTATTAACGTATATGATTAAATTCCTAGTGGTATTTAGTCACAATATTTTATTATTAAGTTTAAATTTTGCCAAGGTCAATCACTGTTCTTCTTTCCAGGATTGATAAAATAAAATCCCAGTCATGTTCTGAGATTGAATTATATTCATCCTAGATGTAAAAATGTAAGTGGAATTATATTAGAATAATGAAGTTGAAGTAGGGCCAATACTGGAATACTGTTTATATCAATAAGGTAATGCTGATGTAACACACACTAACATTCTGAATTGCATATAAAACAAGGCTATTTAATTGATTTGTATTGATTCAGTCACCATTGGGAACTGATCTATCTCAAATATTAATAAAATAAAAACCTCACAATGACTTAGGGAGCTCTTGGAATTTCATGCAGGCCAATTACCAAATCAAATATTAAACAACTACAATTAGAGAAGGCTTGAACAGAACCAACATAGTTTATTTACTGGAAATGAGTTTCAAACAAACACGAAGCTGCAAAGATATTCAAATTGTTCATAATAGTTCTAACTCAATTCTAAATTACCAATTGGTACATAATATTCCATCTAAAAGTTTTATCTGATCTCCCAACATATATGGTCTTGGCTTTAAGTGAATGAGACACATTGAGTAAACATATCCAAAAGCTTGACATGAAATAGAACTAGATCAAGTGAGGCCAGAAGGGAAAAGTGATATTGCACAGTTGCATTTTTGTGAGTCTGGGATTTCATTGCTATCAAATGACTCCCTAAAGCAATGTGAAAATTATGTGTGTGTGTGTGAGCATGTATGTATGTTTGTATGTATGTATGTATGTAAATATATGGGTATGTAGGTAGTTAGGTAGGTTGGGAGGAAGTGAAGGAAATAGAGAGAGAGAGTGAAGAAGGTAGACTGATATGTTGGTATATATGTACATAATGTATGTATATAAATAGATGTGGCTTCATGGATTAAATATATCATCATTATCATTTTACTTCTACTTTCCATACTGGAAAGGATCAGTTTTGGCGTAATTTCTATTACTGGATTCCCTTCCTAACATCAAGTGGTAGCATTACTGAGTGCATTGCAGAGTGTTCTTTTCATGACACCACCACTATAGAGGTCACCTAACAACTCACATGAATAAAGAGCCCCACCCCGCCACTACTGAAAGAGAGAAAGATAGTAGAGGAGGGGGGGGAGATGACTTTAAGCTAGGTATTGAAAGAAGTTAAAGTATGATGGGATTGGGTAGAGATGAGAATATAGCTGCTACAATATGAATAGGGTGGACAAAGTTCAGAGAGAGCTCCTACATCTGTAGGTAACAAAGGGCTTATATCTTAGAGTGAAATACAGATTGTATGATGCCTGTGTGCAAATAGCCATGTTACATGGCAGTGAAACATGGGCTGTGACCACCGAAAACATGCATAGGCTTGAAAGAAATGAAGCTAGTATACTTTGCTGGATGTGTAATGTCTGTGCATGCCCAATGGAGTCTAAACGTCTTGAGAGAAAAGTTGGGCATTAGAAGCATCAGATGCAGTACACAAGAGATACTACTGTACTTGTATGATCAAAACAATTGCATTACTTAGAGTAGGGCTATTCACTCTAACAACTTTTCCTACTCACCCATCTTTTCTCAAATTCACTGGGAGGTAGCACTTCCCTCTCCACCCTCACTTACCTTTCCAAGTGAAACTTAAAAAGTCAATGAGGGCTTCACCAAAGAGGAAGGTATCTTTCTTCAATACTTTCAACCTTGTCCACCACACAACCTCTTCAGCCCTATCCACTAGAGGAACACACCTACTCTACCATGGTAAAAGTGGTGGTAGTGGTGGTGATGGTAGTAGTAGTAGTAGTAGTAGTAGTAGAAGTAGTATAAGCAGCAGCAGCAGCAGTGAAGATTTGGTCCTAGTTGTTGGTCCTAGAATGGTCACAAACTGGTAAAAATAAAGATATGTTTGAATTGACAGAAAATAAGTAAATGAACCAAGTACACATGATCCACAGAAAAGGTTGGCTAATGACACTTTTTTCTTTGGATCATGTCTGCTTAGTTCATTTGAAATTGATAGCATACGGAAAAGAATCAATGGAGAGATGAGAGGTACCAAAGAAAGAGTGAATGTAGACATCTTCAAGTTGAAATGTTAAATGAAAACAGCATGAACTCTCAATGGAAAGAAATGAAATTGACATGGAAGTAGAAAACAGGAACAATATAAACAAGGATAAGGGATTGACAATATACAATGCATTTGAAGGGAACACATGCAAACAAAGTCATGAAAACATTTGTAAAATCTGAAAATTAGGAAATGGGAAGTGAAATAATTCAGAAAGCATAAAGCTATTAAAAGTATTAACAGAAGAAAACTACCAATTAAAATACAAAAAATTGATGTGACACTAGACCATGTTACAGTTACAAGCATTATTGACATAATAATTCAATTTGTGCAGCTTTGCAGAGAAGAAAGTAAAAAAAGATCCTTGGTGGAAAAGACAGATGGAAAGAGATATAAAGATACTTGGAAAAGACAGATGGAAAGAGATATAAAGATACTTGGAAAAGACCTCAGCAACATTGAAAGCTAGAACAGGGGTACTTATGAAAAGAACACAACCAATCTTACCTTAAACAGAAGTATCCCTTGCATGAGAAGGAATTTAAGTACAAAATCAAATGAAATAAAGAATTACACACAGAGCAGAGAGCTACTCATATTGAGCATAACAGACATTTTTCAATCATAGAACACAGATTTCAATATCATTCATAGAGATATAATTGAAACATCAATATCAAATGCTGTGAAAGCAATAGAATTTTGGCTAAGAATTCCAGTTTGTCCAATTAAATATGATGGAAATGCAGATGGATCAAAACAGCTGAAATGGAACTAAGCAGTAGAGAAACCAGAACTAATTTCTATAACAAGGATGACATCCAGCAGCAGGCAAAAATATTGTAAAATTAGAAAGTCCCAGAACCAGGTGAGCTCCGAGGTTCCTGAATAAAACATCTGAAAACCCTTACACAGTCAAATCAAGAATCCTTTGGATAAATGTGTAAACTAACAAACTGTAACAGAGAGGATGGTTGAGAGAACAACTTTAATAATGAAAGATCCACAAAAGAATAAGCTATAAAAAAGTATCAACCAAACACACATTTTTTCTCTGAGAAAACATGATCAAATGATGCAGAACAAATTCTACCTATTAAACAGGAAGGCAGAAAATATTTCAGACGTGTTAAAGACCATCTAATGATTGACAAAATGGTAATGAAAGCTTGCAAGTGACAACAGATTAATTTGTGCATGACATGGGTCAAATTCAAGGAAGTTTAAAGATGGAGTCATATTCTTGGGGTTTTGGAGTCATTTAATATGTTTAGTATAGCTGGAAACTTCATCAACATCTTCAGTGATAGCGTGATGAGCTGGGAAACAAATGATAGTGTTTGTCTCAATTTACACTGATCACTGCAAAAAGTATGGATATATCAAATAAGTGGTACAGTCATGTATCAGAAAAGCTTCTAAATGAATGTGATAAACCAAAAATTCTATGAGATTTTGATATCCTGGTTGATAGATAAGTTGAACACCATAGCAGGGATGTCTTAGCATCTATACAGAGCCCTGGGGCATATCAATGCACTGAGTCCTATAGTGTTTATTTATTGACAGCAAACCACAGAATACATATGTTAGAATTGGGTCCCAACACTTGTGTGGCCCCATCTTAAGATATAGGCCCAGTGTGCTTATACCTTATGACAGCACTGCATCATAGAGGAAGAAACATTATACATTACGCAAATAAAAAGAGAATATCTCTTAATAGACTTTGCATCTTCTTCAGACAAAGACATTCCAGACAAGGAAGAAGAAAACGTCTCAAAATATGTTGATTTAAAAACAGAAAATTGTGAGAATGTCCAACTACAAAAATTAAAGTAGTACCAGTTATTATCAAAGCATTAAGTTTTAGTCTCCAAAAAAAAAAAAAAGATCATACCACTTGGGATGGTTGAACATTGTGTTAGATATGTGTAAGCTCCAAAAATATTCCTTTCTTTTATTATGATTTACAATCAACAAGAAAGAGAGGAAAACCATAAAATCCAATGTTTATATCCCAATATTCAATTAAATATAATGATGATGATGACTACAATGATAACAATAACAGCAATAATAAGGCCTGAGATTTGGTGGGGAGTGGGACAATAGTCAATTATATTGCCACAAGTGCTTGCACAAGGTCTGAATTTGTGGGGATAAGGGCTAGTTGATTACACCGACCCCAGTGCTCAACTGGCACTTATTTTATTGACCCCAAAAGCATGAAAGGCAAAGTCAACCAAAGTGTTTCTTATTTAGGAACAAGACCAGAAAATTTACAGATAGTTAGTCATTATAATCAAGCCCAGTTTTTTATTGGCACTTTATTTTATCAACCCGAAGGGATGAAGGGTAAAAATACCTTTAGTTGAATTTGAACTCAGAATGTTAACAACTAAAAAAAAATACCACAAGGAATGTTTTCTTTTACTCTAACAATTCTTCTGGCTCACCACTCACCCTTTTAAATGCTGGTTTTTACCGGCTGGTTGGTATATATTTGAAGGATAGGCAACAAATATCACCAAGTCTCTGAAACACTAAGTTATCTTACTAGTAATCACAAAGACTTCCATGATTGCTGACAATATTACTTCTTCCTCGACATCTTATGTCTTGTGCTATATTATTCTATATATTGTGATGGGACATCCATTTAACATGTCTCAACCATCTAAAGTCAGTGCTACAATGCATGAATATGAGATAAAACTTTTAGATAGAATATTACAGGCTACTTTATAATATAAAATTGGTTTGGCACTAACACTACGAATATTGGTACCACTGCATCCTTGAAAACATCATCTTCAAATTCTTTTGAAGCACATCTTTGAAACATCAAATAAGTTGTGTTGGTTTTCTCAAAGCCTTCCTTAAATTGTAGTTGTACTTCATAGAGCAAGAAGGTATTGCAAGTGACAGGTGTCTAACATCTTATCCAAAAGGGTATTTAAAGCAGTGATTCTTAACCTAGGCAGTAGTGCTTCCTTGAAGACATTGTAAGCTCACAAGAAGACAGTAAATGTCAAGAGAGTATTATGGAAGCACTTGGGTGTTTTGAGAGGTCATTTGTTTTTAGTAATAAAATATTTAAACAAAGTACAATGCTTATGTCTTAAAAATACATTTTCAAGTAAAATCTTTATCAGGATAAAAATATGAGTTTGACATTGTGTAATCAACGAACAGAAATATAACTGATGTCTTAAGACCTAATATAATTTCATTGTATAAATCACTGGCTCCTCTAGTAATTTCCATAAAAATATAACATAAAGCTTATCCACTGAAATCTCAAAAAAGTAGTTGGTGCTGGATGGAAAGTATAAGAAAATATGATTAAAAATCCACTATACAAAATTTGTTTCTGTTTGATTTTTTAATTTTGTTTATTTTTTTTTATCTATTTATTTCATTATTTATTTATGTATTGCAATACGTGCAAAGGGAGCATTAGTAAAGCATCATTTCATGAAAGGGGTTCTAAGCTATAAAAGGTCGAGAACTGAACCATTAATTTAAAGACTAATAATGATAAGTGTCACAGACAAAAGATTATAATTGTAAGAAGCCATTAGCGTGACACAGCTCATCCTTCAGATAAAATGATATTTCCTTTATACAACAAATTCACAGGGGAAAGGCATGAACATCATACTTCACATTTTCCCTCCCAACACTTTTAAATGTAAAATATAAATCATTTCAGCCTTGTTAAAAATAAGCAATGTTTGAAAAGTAATAGATCATTTAACAATACAAGTGTAGAGAAATGATTGTTAAATATTTTGCCAAAAAATCAATGGCTCATAAGTCAATATCAGCCCAATTAACTATTAAGACTGAATGTATGTATGCATGTATGTCTGTATATTTGTATGTATGAATGAATGTACATATATATATATGAATGTCTGCATGTCTGTCTATCTTTATATATGCCTGTATCTATGTGCGAATGTAAGCCTATATATATGTGTGTGTGTATGTGTTATGTAATATATATTTATAAATACATACATATAGATTTATATATATATATATATATATATATATATATAGAGAGAGAGAGAGAGAGAGAGAGAGATAAACAAATGTATATTGCCTTTCTTGTATGATGAAACTTCAGTGACTGTGATTAAATGTAGTGGGGTACTGTATCTAAGTAAATACATAAATATTCATCAGACTAATCAACACAATAGGAAGCTATATATTGACTTCAATTTAGAAATCATGGCAGGTGATTTACAATATATGTTAAATAACTTTCATGTGTCTATATTCTTGATCTATGTATTTAATATATTTGACAGGGGCTATGTGGTGAGGCACTGGGTATGATAATGTTTAAATTATACTGTGTAAATTGAAGCTGAGTATAGCTATTAAAAGTAACACAAAATACATACATGGAGATAAACTTTCTCCCCTACTCCCTCTTTTCACTCTCTTTCATATAAGTATGATTTGATGTGTGTGTTGTGTATGTATACCTGTAAAGTTTGTGTGCATGATGGTGTGTATGTACACATGTATATATTACAATATATGGTACATGTACATAAGATGCAAATATAAAGTGAGATGTAGATATTTATACCCTATATGTATACATACATTAGTAGATGTGTTTGTGTGTATGAATGTGTGTATGTGTGTGTAATATAGATGATAGATAGATAGATTGATAGATAAATAGATAGACATATATATACATGTGTATGCATGTTCACTTCTATTTTTAATTGTTTAAAATATTCCTATAAGGGAGGAATTGGGTTCTCACAAAGATACTAAGCTTAATCATTGGAATGTAATAAAAAAAAAACACAAATTCACATTCTAGACTTGAGAAAAGTCTTGCATACTCTTACTATTCCACTTACAGGTGCTCATTTGCTGGTTGATATCTTTTTCTGAAAATTCTAGCTTTGTCACTTAGACATTTATTCACATAACCAAATATACCAGTTATTTTTAATTCATTATCAAAATATTTATAATCAGGATATAGAATTTATAATCAAGATATAGAAACAGTATGTTTGCAATTATAATAAAATCTGACTGAAGACTCCTTTTTCCAAACATTGTAATACTAAAGACAATTCAATGTGTATTATAAATTGGATTTTTTTTTCTGAAATTTCAATGCCCATAATTGCAGGTGTGCATTATACATGAGTTCATATCATATATGAATAAACATGGGAACGCCCTTGTGGAATTGATGAGTGAAATTTCTTGGCATCCAATTGCAAAATTTGATTTGTTCTATGAGAATAAAAAGCTATTTGCAATACATCCTATACATGGGGATGATTTGTTTCTGAGTCATCTCTACAGACTGTGAGCACTCAAACTAGCAGAAATAACAGCAAAATCACCTTCAAATCACATTCTATTTTGAGAGTGATCTTGAGTTGCTTGCATATTGTGGAAAGAAGGTATAGTTACAGCTGGAATGCCTTTACTCATAGATGTGTTCAATTAGAGCTGACTTTGGGTTAAACATTAACTGCAACATTGATACTGTTAACTATGTAAATTAAAGAATATAGAATGATGGGAGGGAATGGCAAGCTGCAATATTTGTGCCTTTCCACCTAACATTAGAAACATGTGGAGCGAAATAATTTGCTTATTCATTTATTTCATGTAAACATTACAATATACATAGCATTATCAGCTCTGTACTCCCCCCCCCCACACACATGCATACAAATATACACAAAGACACTATATATACACTGATGTACAAATATATATTCACACTTTGATCACATATTCACACACACAGTATATGCACATACATGTGCACTTACATACACAATACATGCATATACACAAACTATCCACACATACATGTACAGATATACTCAGACATACAATATATACCTTTAACTATCTATACACATACACATTCGCTGAAATACTTATGAACTATGCATACATATAAGTATACACTTGCTATGCACACATACTCACACATTAGTTGCCCACACATATACATATACACATCTTCATCATTGAAAAGACATACAAACCATACATAAATACATACTAATCACACATACATATACATTATCTACTCACTTAAGCATACACATGCACAAATATGCAGATATATGTACTCAGAAACACAAACACACACACATACACACAAACACACAAACCTAGCAATACATGTATTTACACAGTTTAGAGTTTAAATTTAACTGTACAATACTTTAAAGACTTTACCATTCCATTGCAATTTGCCTAAAGCAAAGTAAATTTATTTCCCCTGTGGAAATGTCAGTGCTAAGGAACATGTTTCAAATATTTCAGATTTCTTATTAAGGTATCTTGTAATTAACAATCAAAAGCAACAATACATTTTCATGTCTTTCAAACTATATTTTAAGCACAACATATATCCTATTAGTCAATCAGAAGTGGATGGTGAGGGAGGAGCAATGCTCATGATGTCTTTTGCAGATACTCTTAGACAATGTATTAAATGAATCTCAAAACATTGATAATGAAGATGAAAAGATTAATTAAAATATCTCTCTCTCACCCTCCATATACATGTATACTTGCATTCACCTACACTAACACACACAAACAAATGGTATATAGCATATGCATGTATATCTTTGTGTATATGTATCTACATATGTACAAACACACACACACATACGTAAATAATGTAGAAGTATCTTATATCTGAGATGTAAAAACATTGAAGCTGATATTCAGTTTAAACATGTGTAGCTTGACATCTGCAGAGGAAAAAAAAAAGACATGTGTAAGAAGGGGAATTCCAGAACGTGACAACTTTGCAAGGGAAACCAAGGTGGGGAGTGAAATAAAACCAAGAATGATGCAAGGAGAGACCTGTATGCTTAGGTGTATTAGATGGGGGTGGTGTGGAGCATAACCAAAACTTGTTAAAACCTGGCTAAGTGGAAGTAGAAAAAATTTGTCAATGGCTCAGAAACACAGGATTCAAATGCAAGATGAAAGAAAGAATTTATTGTGGCATAAGAACAAAGCTTTTCCACCTAAAACTACAAAAATATGCCATGAAGCAGAATACATATAGTAACACCAGCATACGTGATGGTTGTGAAGAAACACATTGTTTCTGGTTGCTCAGACTTGGTAAGAAAAAAAGAAATATATACAACCATGACAGAGCTAGCACTTTCATACCCTGGATATGATGTTAGCATTATGAAACAGCAACAACAAAGAAATGGTACAAAGGCCTCAGAGAATATTAATGTGAAATATTAATTCATAGAAATAGGAAAATTTAGGAAAATTGTTGAGGTGTATCATTAAAATCCATCAAGAAATTACTCAATCCTTTGTTGAAATATCAATTGTCAAAGGCAGTAATAAGTAATATATCTCTAAAAGAATGGAAAACTATACAAACATAATGATCTAGAAAGAGGTATTCAGAAATAAATAGAAATAATCCAAATATGAGGAACTGCTTGAGAATGATGCAAGCATGGCTGTGTGATAAGAAGCTTTCTTCCCAACCACATGGTTCTGGGTTCAGTCTCACTGCATGGCACATTGGGCAAGTGTCTACTACTATAACATCAAGCCAACCAAAAGTTTTGTGAGTGAATTTTAGTAGATGGAAACTGAAAAAAGATCATTGATGTGTGTGTGTCTGTCTGTCTGTCTGCCTGTGTTCGTTGGTACCACACTGCCACTTGACAACTGGTGTTGGTGTATTTACATCCCCATTATTTAGCAGTAGTTCAGAAAAAGGGACCAATAGAATAAGTACTGGGCTTTAAAAAATGTCCTGGAGTTGATTCATTTGACTAAAATTCTTCCATCAAATTTGCTAGACATAGAATCTCACTTTCCAATCACACACCCTACTTCAACTCGAACTTCAGAAAGTTGGGAAGAATAATTCTGCTCTCAACACTTTCAAATGTGTCCAATATATGACAACTTAGGTCCAGTCATCTAGTCATCAGACACTGATAAATTGCTTGCTCTCCCTTGTTAAAAAATGAGGTGGTAAAATGATCTTTATGGATTTGGCCAATAACTGAATCTGTTTTGTACATGAGGAAAGCAATTTGACATATCTCTGCTTGTTAACAATGCTCAGATACTAAATAAGTGTGCATGAAGAGTGCTTTTAATACTCCCCATGTAGCATTGCATATGCCCAAGGTGCACAGAGCAGCACTTGATTGTACAGTGAAAGCATACAATTAAGATAAAAGACTACAGAAAAAAAAAAGGTGAGGTGTCTGAAAATGTAAACACTGGGCAAATAAATACCTTAACATGTTTACCTTCATTTTCTACATACTGGTTTCAAAACCTGCTGAAGTTGACTGCCAGTTAGTCTTCCAGGGCAACCAAAAGAAAAGTAATAAAGAAGTTGATAGTTCCCTGGAAAAATTGATCTTTTGCCTACTCAAACGAAATGATAACATTATTTGTATGAATGTGTATGTAGGTGATATCTATAATACTTTATCTAAAAGCTGATATTGTATTGTATGGATGTAAATAAGAAGTTCAATCAATTCTTTTGAAATATATTCTACCAGTGAAAAGGTCAAGACACATAATTATCATACATAAAACCAATTTTATGTTACTGTATCATGAAATACATTTTGACAAAACAGTTTTTGTCAGGTTATGATTTTGTTTAATGTTTCAAATACTTTCTTGATAAAACTTTTATGTATGTGTGTGTTTTAATCTTCTTGGTTGTATAAATTCATTGCTAGTGCTTCTTGCCCTGTTCTGGTAAAAGAATAATTCTGAATAATAGTTAATATGTCTCAATGGAAAACGATAAAATATTCAAATCAGTAGCAATTGATTTAGTAATGTATTCAAAATTCATTTGCAATATGTTCAGATTAGTTAATTTAAGAACTTGAGTCAATACCTTCAGAACTATGTTCTGTGTTTTCCCTCCTGGTACTTCAAGTCAACAAACTTCTTATGACTTCCACAGTACAATCAGTGAGCAACTGATGGCATTGAATTTAAGTATCTTGCTTACTGAAGCATACAATGCCACTGACCTGATTTGAACTAGTGACATCTTAGTTTGTTGTCCAGTACCCTATTAACTCAAGCGATATATGTTCTCTCTTATTGTAAAAGTTGTGTGAAATATACCATACTATTCCACAATGCAAACTTGCAAATACTATTCTCCTCTTTGATAATGCCACAGAACAAAGCCATTTACTTTAGAAATCTAGATAATCTAGTGCTACATACATTGGTTAAATAAAAGATTGGATAGTCATGGCTGGAATGCTTTTGATTATATATCTATTCAATCAAGCTGGCTTTGAGCTAAACAACAATGACTTAGAAACTTATGCTTTATACAGTAAATAGCTCAATTTACAAATATTTTATCAAATCAAACAGTTTTCCAGTGTAGATCAAGTTAAATTTCCCAAGTCAAACTAATGTTGCTGTTGAATTTTTATATATTATTATTTTTCAAGCTAAAATACTTTCAAATGGACCATTTTCCCCAAAGAATAGCAGCAAATTAGATGCATGGATTATAAATTGACACAGAATTGATAATGGAGAAAGCACTTATGAGGTGAAAATGGTTTCTAGATAAGATCAGTTATGGAATAAAGGCAATGTTAAATTTGATTGAAAATTATATCCTTTGAGGGCAATATCACATTAGAAGTGAAAATCATAGTGTTAAAAGAGAGTGTTAAAATAGTGATATGTTATAGAATTCAAATTTTTAGACCCAATAACTTTACTAGAGATATTGAATAAGTTCACAGCATTTCTAACAGATCATTATGACAACCCAGTAATGCCAAACAACGAGCACAACAAATAAATAAATAATACATTGAATAAGTTTCTTATATAATCACATGAACTGCTGAATGAGCAATAAAATCTGCCTGAATAAAATTCCAGTTGTTTTTAGAATGAAGAACAAGCACCACACAAAGATCTTTAATGCTAACAGAAGAGACAAAAAGAGCTGCATTATACTGGTGTATGTGGATGACTGAAAGTGGTCAAGAATGTAGCTCCTATTCCAACATAGTAGTCGAAGTAGAAGGATGTTTATTCAATGAAAAGTCAAAACACTTCAGTGTAAGATTTATTTCAGTCAAAACTTTGCTTCATCAGAGATTGTATGCTACAATGACTTTTAACACAAGATATTCATTCGTATGGATAGAATATTGTCAATTGAATCAGTATTTTGCTGGAACCTTATTTTAGTGTTTCTGGTTGGATTTGAACTCAGAATACAAAGAAACACAACTAAATAGTAGAACACATTTCATATGGCATTTTACAAGTTTTCTATTTACAACTCTAAATAATAATGATAATAAGAGTTTCCAATTTTGGCACCAGGTCAACAATTTTAACCGGTGGGGGTTTAGTTGATTAAACTGAAACCAGTACTCAACTGGTTTTATCAACAGCAAAAGGATGAAACACAAAGTTGACCTCAGCAAGATTTGTACTCATAGTGTAAAGAACAAAAAGAAAGCTGTCAAGCATTTTGTCTGATCTACTAACTCTGCTAGCTCACTGCCTTTGTAATGGTTTCAAATTTTAGCACAGCAATTTCAGGGGAGGAGATAAGTCAATTATATCAAACAAGTATTTAACTGGTACTTATTTTATTAACCCCAAAAGAATGAAAGGAATTGTCAACCTCAGCAGAATTTTAATTCAGATTATGAAGATGGACAAAAGATGCCCAGCATGCTTAATGATTCTGATAATAGTAATTTTTAAGATAAGCAAATGACTACAAATCTGGTGGAACAGGGTTTAACCAATTTAATCAATTCCAAACTCTAATATTCTTTTACTTGTTTCTATCATTGGTCTGTGGTTATGCTGGAGCACTGCTTTGAAGGTTTCCTTTAGATTTTTTCATTTTTTTCTTTTTTGTTTAAATTAATCCCAAAACTTCTGTTAAGCCTGAATACTTTTTTTTTCACAGCTGTTAAATTCTGGGGACCTAAACAACCCTACTTTAGTTGTTAGGCAGTGGGTGACAAACAAATATGTATACACTCAAAGATACACACATACAAAATTTTTCTGTGCAGTTTCCATCTAGCAAATTCACTCCCAAGGGATCCATTGCCTTGACTACAGTTGAAGATACTGGTCTGAAGTGCTGCACAAGGAAACTAAACTCCAGATTATGTGATTGGGAGCTGAACTTCTCAATCACAAAGTCGTATCTGCACCTATATTTGACTAATGCATATTTCATTAACCTAATTGGATGAAAAATTAAATCAACTGCAGTAGGATTTGAACTTACAATGGGAAGAATTGTCACAAAATATTTGTTTCTGATTTACTTGGAGCTTTACTAATTCTGACAACCCAATAAACAGACGGGAAGGAAAATGCTGCCTTTTATTTTTCATTTATCTTTTTTAATGCAAGCAATGTTTCAGGAGTTGGTGTATATGTGAGTAAATAAAAGAATGAATAGAATGTGTATGTTGTGTTAGAAATAACATAACGTACTACAGATAGATAATAGTGGTGTGCTAGTAGTGTGCTCCAAGTAGTGTCTGGTGTATCAATTCCCCTGTTGTCAGAGCCCCTAGATTAAGGAGAATATTGGAAACACAATGTGCCACACAAAACCATTGTAAAATGGTAAACATTGGCAGTCAATTCAATCACCAGCCATATACTGGTGATTTATTTTATTAGCCAACATCCAGAAGTTAACCTCAGTATTGTTTAAATTTAGAATGTGAAGTGCTGAATCAAATTCCACAGAGAACTCTAATGATTCCAGCAATCCACTGCCCTAAGAAAACAATAACACCAAGCAAGTGAAAAGATGTCTACTTTCAGATTTTTCGGCTGGAGTCTTCATATTTCCTATAATTATTGTCAACATTCATAAACATACTTGATAACAAGACTCACAGATCCTTCGCCAACTTGCTCAAGGCTAGTTACACTTTTATTAGTTTTGTTAGTTATATATATTTGTGCACACCTTTATGTTATTTCCTTTCAGTATAAAATTTCTTGAAGCTTCAAGAGAAAATAGCATATATTGTTCCACAATCAATAACAGGAGCCTTTCACAGAGTTGAATGGTGAGACCAACAAAACTAGAATACGAAATATACACCAAGAATAAATATTTCGGAGGATTATCAGATAAGGTGACAACAAAAGGGTTTTAATATCAAAAAGTATAAGCAAAGTTTTCATTTTAATAGATACTCAGTTCTAGAGTTGATTGGAGAAAATAGAAAACTGATATTTATATATATATATATATCTCATTATCATCACCATAGTTTAACTTCTACCTTTCATGCGGGCATGGGTAGGACAGTTCAACAGGAGCTGGCTTGGCAGGAGCCTACACCGGACTTCTTTGTATTTGACATGGTTTTTATAGCTGGATGCCCTTCCTAACACAACACCAACCACCCAGCAGGGTGATGTGAAGCAGAGAAAGAAATAACAACATCAAAAGCCACAAAGTATAAATCTTTAAAATATTTATTCATATGTAGACACATTTGTGTGTGTGTGTGTGTGTATGCATGTATAAAATTAATATAGACAGCCATATGCAATGTGTTACCAAAAACAGAAACTATAAATGTCACTAAATATGACTAGGTTGTTAGAACACTGACTTGCTAGAAATAAGTGCTAAAAAGCTCTAATGCTGTGGTTAAAGCACATCATTGTATTCATATGTACTGATAAGGACTGAAATCAACCAGTGCTTTCGGAAGGTTACAGTCTCTGTTAGTACAAATGTATACAATTATGTGCTTTAACTACAGCACTAGAGCTTTTTAGGTCTTATTTCTAGGTGTGTGTATGTGTGTGTGTGTATACGTGCATGCATGGGCACATGTATGTGCATGTGTGTGCGTGTGTATTGTGGTGACAGCTGATTGTCCAACTGAACCAAACTACTGTTTTTCCAAATTTCTGATCTGATCTGTCTGTTGCAACTCTTAACAGATGTGTTATATTTTATTCATATAATAGGGCTGGATTTGAGCTCAGAGAGCAGAGTCAGAATTGATACCTTAATGTATTAAAGCATTGTAGCTAATACTGTAACAACTCTGCCAATTGACTACCTTTATTTATAACATATATATATATATATATATATATATATATATATATATATAAGGGTGAAAAGGAACATATATATATATATATATATATATATAAGGGTGAAAAGGAACATATATATATATATAAACCAAAGTCCTAATAAGTAACAAGGCAGACAAACCACAAATCCCTTCAGCTAGATGGCTCTGCTCAATCTGTAGAAAAAGCATAGGTAGAAACTCTATAAGATGTACCCAGTGTAAGCTATGGACACATAAGAGGTGCAGCAATATTAACGGAAGGCTAATTGGGAAGGTAGTTTTCATATGTGGTAGATGCTCAGGTGCAATAAACACTGAAAATGTGCAGAGAACAATTTCTGCCACATTCCAGGGAGAAAAACTAGAAGTAGTCGATAGCTTCCGTTACCTAGGTGACCAAATCAGTTGCGAGGTGGGTGCATTGAAAGTGCAGCTGCTAGAATAAGAATAGCTTGGGCAAAGTTCAGAGAGCCCTTACCTCTGCTGGTGACAAAGGGCCTCTCACTCAGGTAGACTGTATGACACGTGTACGAACAGCCATGCTACATGGCAGTGAAACATGGCCCATGACTGCTGAGGACATGCATAAGCTTGCAAGGAATGAAGCCAGTATGCTCTGATGGATGTGTAATGTCAGTGTTCATACTCAATAGAGTGTAAGTACCTTGAGAGAAAAGTTGGACCTAAGAAGCATCAGTTGTAGTGTGCTAGAGAGATGACTGCACTGGTATGGTAATGTGGCAAGAATGTATGAGGATAGCTGTGTAAAAGAGTGCCACACCCTAGTGGTTGAGGGCACCTGTGGAAGAGGTAGACCCAGGAAGACCTAGAATGAGGTGGTGAAGCATGACCATCGAACATTAGGCCTCACCGAGGGAACAACTAGTGACCGAGGCCTTTGGAAATATGTTGTGCTTGAGAAGACGTGGCAAGCCAAGTGAGACCATAATCAGTGACCTTATGCCAGAGGTGTGACCAGCCCACTTATGCATACCTTTCCTTCATTGGACACTAAACTCTGCTTGCAAAGATCTGTTGAGGCAAGTGAAATCGAAATCGAAATCAAATAGGATGACTGGCATCCGTGCTAGTGGAGTACTAAGAGCACCATCTGAACGTGATCATTGCCAGAAGCAGCTGACTGGTTTCCGTGCTGGTGACACTTAAAAAGCACCATTCAAGCGTGATCATTACAAGCATCACCTTACTAGCACTTGTGCTGGTGGCACATGAAAAAATTTCGAGTGAGGTCATTGCCAGTGCCACTGGACTGGCTCCTGTGCAGGTGGCATGTAAAAAAGCCATTTGAGCGTGGCCATTGCCAGTACCACCAGACTGGCCCTCATGCTGGTGGCACATAAAAGTACCCACTACACTCTTGGAGTGGTTGGCATTAGGAAGGGCATTCAGCTGTAGAAACTCTGCCAGATGAGATTGAAGCCTGGCACAGCCATCTGGTTTGCCAATACTCAGTCAAATCGTCATACCCATGCTAGCATGGAAAACTGGTGTTAAATGATGATGATGATGATATATATATGTTATAATTTAGAACAAACCGTTACTTTTTTATTATTATTATCTTAATATATAAAATCTGTTCCGTCCGTCTGTCTGCCTGTCTGTGCGCTTATAACTCAAGTATTGTTCATTTGATTGCGCTGAAATTTTAAACATGGAAACGTGAGAGAGTGGGGCATTCCGTAATCTAAAAAGATTTTCAAAATCATTAGTTTCAAAGTGAGAATCATCATCATTATCACCATCTACCAGTTTTTTGATTCCACACTGATACCAGTTCTTGTCCCTCAAGGCAAAGAACTCCTTCACTGAAGCTTCCACCTTCTCTTGGTTGATGAAGCATCACAAGAAGTCAGCCATGATTAGAAGAAGTGATAATCCAAGAGAGATATTTTCCCACAATCTGAAGACCAGAAGCAGTGGTTAAGCAAAGGCCAGCTTCCAGAGCCTGTCACCAAGCATGGGCATTTTGAACACAGGGTGATGTTCTACATGAAGTTGAATTATTGGGTTCAGATAATTCCCTATGAGTTCATTCCTGACAGTTGAACCATCAATGCCAACCTGGAACAGATGTATGCCATTGTGCAGAAAAAATGCCCAGCATTGGTTAACAGAGAGTGATCTCTTCTGCAATAGGACAATGCAAGACCTCATACCACTCAAAAAACCTGGAATAAACTCCAGAAACTTGAGGGAATCAAATTGATGCCACAACCAGCATATAGCCTGGATCTAGCTCCTACAAGAGGTATAAAATCAAAGGAGAGATATCTAAAGTTTGCTGTTCCTCTCCATAGATTCTACACAAACTAGTTTTATTCGGGTTTTATTGTCAAAAGGACACAACACTAATTCTCTTTTTTTCCTTTCTTTTTCCATTTTGCTTTTCTTCACTCTTTCACATTTTGCATCCATCTTCCTCTCATTTTTTCTCATGGTTTTTCTTGTTCTATTGTCCTAGTTTGTATCTGGTATAAATTGTGTTCAGAGCCCTAAGATTGCATGGAGACAACAGACATGTTATAAAAACTTACATAGACTACATCTACAATATATGAAACTATTAGTAGTTCATAACTATTTACTGTGTGCATTAAATGATATATATATATATATATGCATGGCAAATGGAAATTCAGTTGTCCAGCATAGCTAAAGACTGATCAGTAAGCTTGTGTTCTTTTCTGTTTTTGATAAGTACTTATAGAGTCTAATATCATTTTATCCTTTTATGTCCAAAATTTAAGTTGATTTGTAGAATAAATACTACAAGACACTTTGTTCAACATCTCTCTATCAATTTTGTCAACAGACATTTGGTCAGAAATGTTGAAACTTCCATCAGAGTACATAGATTTGTTGGTATCTGGATGTTTTGCTTGATCTCTGTCAGTCTCTGTGAGCACATTGCTAATTACTGTTATTGTCAGATAATAGTTTGGTGTAGTACTTACAGTCAGTTTTTATGGTGAAGTTTCTACATTAACAAGTGGAATATGCCAAAAAGTTTCAGAAACAAATATATAAAGCAACAATAAAAAAACAACAAAATGACAAACCTGAGCAGAAGATAATTAATTTTATGTTGGAAAGAATAAACAAAAGAGAGTTCGTTAGGAAGAAAAGCAAAGTAGGGAAAAGAAGATTGAAATTCCATGAAAGAAGTTGTTACAAATGAAAGTTACAAAATGAATAACAGCAATAGACAGATTGAAAAGGTGTTTTACAGCTGAGAAAACTGTTTTTCTTCTGAGGGAAATAAGGTGTGAGATGACATGCTATGTATACGAGTGTTTCACAGGTGCTGAGTCAGTCATGTCTGTAAATTTATTCTGTATTTTCAAAACCTGGGCAGCCAGAAGCTAAGCATTCTTTTTTTTTTCTTTTTTTTTTTTTGTCTGTGTTGATTACAAAGTTTGCAGTAGATGATAGCTTCTAGTTTTCAGGTGCAACAAAATAACGTACCATCAAGCAGTGAGAGTTGATAGTATCAACAAACACACTTACCTCAAAAACCACCTAAATTATTTTTGTAATTTTCAGTATGTTGGCAGAATCATTAGAGAATCAGACAAAATGAATTCTGACATTTGTACTAGTTCATTACATTCTGACTTCAAATCCCACTAAAGTATTCTTCACCTTTCATCCATTTGGGGGTTGATAATTTAAAAGACCAGCCAAGTACTGGGGTTGATGTTATCAACTAAACCCTTTCTATAAAAAACACTCATCTCTGCCTAAGTCATAGAACATTATTGTTGGAAAAAATGGAATGTAGTGGCAGAGACTGACTTCAAAATGTTGAGCCTATCAGAGGAGAAGATGGCATACTGTGATGAATGACAATATGCTGTATTTGAGAAGACCTGTCCATCTCAGATGAATTAAGGTTTTGTCAAGCCTTCTAACACTCATTCTTTCATCAATCTCCTGTTACACTATTTTCCTTCACTTCCCCTCCATTGAAATGATATCCTTTGCATCCAACTCATTTCCTATCTTTAATCATGTCACACTATTTTCACTCAGTGAGCTTACCTACATATCCACCTTTTCTGCTCTTCTACCTTATTCTGTCTCATATTCACCTTGTACTAGGACATCACATCTCTCTCTTATTCTCTCTCTCTCTCATTCCAAGTGGTTGAGCCATGTAGCCACTGCTTCAGCAAGACACCTGTCTTCCTATCTTTGATAGGGAGACAGTTGTGCAGGTAAATGACCACCTCACCAGTGTTGATTCCATATAAAACATACCCAGCACACTGTTAAATGAGCGATATTGTGAAGGGCATCCAACTGTATAAACCATACAAGTGTCTTCTACTATAGCCTCAGGCCTACCAAAGCCTTGTGAGTGGATTTGGTTGACAGCAACTGAAAGAAGTACATCATATACATACATATATATATGTGTGTGTGTGTGTGTCTAGTTAAGTCTATGTCTGGTTTCGCATCCACAACAGGCTTAGCCCCATGGACGTCTCATCAGACTCTTAAGCTGAAGATAAATGTAACTCTTTGCCTCTGGGAGGCAGGAATCCATTACAGTCATTTGATCAGTAAGTCACCAAAGAATAAATACTCTAGGGTCAGCAAGGATGGGTTATTTTCCTTATACCAGTTCATCTGGGCCAAAAGTGGAGGAACAGAGGATTTTTCCCTCAGGCTGCTTTTAGATTGTAAGGGCCCTTCTAGGTCTAATCGGAGAATGGGGAATCCCAAGCTTGCAGCAGGTAGCATTTGAAATGGGTGCAAAGACTGTGAATTTCTTGGCGAGTGTTCAGTGATCCAGTTTCAGGGAGTCTTTGAGTATCTTTGCTCACTCAGTTATATAAATCTTGCAGTGTTTGTTCTCATTAATGTAGGGTTCCAGCTGGTGTAAGACCCTCCACTTCATATCCCTATAGGGTTCTTTCATATTTGAGCTGCCACGCGTGGCTGGCCAGGGATGTGACAAATCATCATTCCAGAATCCTGAAAGAGGACCTGTAGCTGTACAGGCACCGCTTGAAGGTCATCCCAGCTGACCCAATATATTTCCAGGCCTGGGTTTTGTTTGTGCTCACATTATTGGTGTACCTTCAGTTGGCTCTGGGCCTGCAGGTGTTGTTGCCACCAGTGTTGCTGGAGCTGCCATCAGTGTTGTTATCATTACAAGGCATGGGTCTGGTGATATAACCACAGCTGTTGCAGTTGTTGTCATTAGCAGTTCAGTAAAAGAGACTAAGCTTCAAAAAATAAGTCCTGGGATTGATTTGTTTGACTAAAACTCTTCAAGGGCAGTGACCCAAATGGCAGCACTCAAATGACTGAAACAAGTAAAAAATTATTTATATATATATATATATCATCATCATTTATTTAATGTCTGCCTTTCATGCTGGCCTGGGTGCGACAGTTTGACAGGAGCTCACCAAGCAGAAGACTGCACCAGACTTCTGAGTCTGTTTTGGCATGATTTTCACATGCCTTTCATAACACCAGCCACCCTGTAGAGAGGGCTGAGTGCTTTTTGCATGGCACCAGCTCAGGTGAGGTCAGTTCTGGCATTGTTTTTACTGCTGGATGCCCTTCCAAATGCCAACCACTTTACAGAGTGGATTGGATGCTTTTTAGCACTGGCAGGGTCACCAAATAACTTGCAAGACAAGGAATCTTTGAGCAGAGGGGGAGCATTGGAGGAGATGATCTTGTGTCAGGTAATGAAAGATTATAGTGTGACAGAGAGAGACAGAAACAGGTGTCTTGCTGAAAAGGAGGTACATGATTACCATATCTATTTTCTCATTCTCATGGTTCTTGGCTGACTGAACCTGTTGTGCCTGCCCATTTTTGAAAACACTTCAGTCATCTGCATAGCCACTGTGCTTCCTGTACCAAAGTCACCAGTTGTCAGGGATTGTTGTGGGAGCTATCCATGAGAAATAACAGGGCCAAGCCTATGTACACTGTATTGGATGACTGTTGACTGTAGCAAGTTCATCTGCCCTTTGACAAGTTTGGTTTTTCATTTTGCAGGGGGTCGTCAAAGTAAAACAAGCTTAACAGTGCTGCCAGTTTAGTCGAAATCAACTTGACCTTACAGCTGGTTGTATTGGATTGTATGTTACCAGTAGTGCTTGCAAGCGACCTGACATAAATACACATACACACACATATCTGATGATCCTGTGCATAATTTCTATTATGAAATTTTATTCACAAGTTTTTTGCTTAACTGATGCTATAACACCAAGATACTACACAAGGGACCGAATCCAGAATCATGTGATTATAAAGCCCACTTCTTTACTTCATAGCTATCCCTGCTCCCACACTTTATACATCTTGGCCTGCTGTTTGCTTATTCATACTATCTTAACATTCTATTGACTTGCATAAAACTTACCCCTGTGTGCTAATTGCATGCTTACATTTACATCGGAAGTCTAATAAGATGATAACAATTACCTTAATATTCAGTAAGAAATTACTTTTAAATATGGATGATATAATCACCGACACATTAAAATATTCACCTTAGTAGCATGGAAAACAAGAGAACAGAAACTAATACATCTATTCAGTGTTTTAGATTAACAAGTATAGGTTTCACATTGTGGAGTATAGAAAAGGAAAGTTGCTATTTTCTTTAACCTTTTACTTTCCTGTTATTAACAATTTTATTAACAATTGAACTCTCAATTCTAAAGGTAGATTTGAATAAAGAATTCAGAAGTAAAATAGCAATGAAAGAATTACTAGATGTATTTAAACTACATTCTAAAACACTGAATAAAGTGCTGAAAAGTACTTTGTTTTGTTTTTTATTTATTGTGTTAGCTTTATATTCTTGTAACCAATTTCACATCACAAAAATCTGTATTGAATTTAGATTCCATTATATGTTGTATCTTGTGAATGGTTTTCTAGCATCTTGTACATTATTACAACTATAAATGCAATGTTCTCAGACATTCTATTCCTTAAAATGTCTAAAAAATATAAAAATGAATAAAAAGAGAAAGAAAAGAATAAGAAAACTGGGGAGATTGAAAATTGTGGTTCTGATTTTTATTTTATCCTTTTATCTCTTTCACTGTATTTTCATTTTTTACCATTGCACTAAAGAAAGACATTTTTTGACAAAGCATAAAGTCCCTGCTTTTTGGGATGGGTATAATGGGATATTGTAAACTCTACACTTTTCTCAAGAGCATTGAAGGTTTAAGTGGGATGAAATGGGCTTACATTAGTGTTATGATGTTATATTGTCAGGACTTTGCTTCTTGCCTTTCATCACTCACCATACCATGCAAAAATATTTTTGAATTATATAAAGGGAATATATTAATTTTACATAACTTCCTCTCACCACTTTCTCCCCCTGCAACTACTAGACAATGTATTTCAGCACTAAAAGATTTAGCAAATATTATGTTACAAAGTAGCATTTTCCCTCTGATTGAGAAGCATCTATGTAGTCACTTGACCTGCAATAAACAGCTGTCAAATCTCCACTATATCCCTCTACTATCTTGTGAAATGCAAGGACACATTATTGATTTGATTCTAGATATTCTATTCCTGAAAAAAATTAATGTGATGGTTATGGCTGGCATGCCTTTAATGACCATAGGGATACTCAGTGAGGCTTGATTTAGTATGCTTTGCACATATTTTCTACCTTGAGTAAATGATTTCAAGGAAAAAGATTGATGTGATTCACTCAAAAATCTTGTTAATATTCCCCAAAATTGTTGGCATTGTGCCAAAATTTGAAACCAATATTAGTAGAAGGATACTGTTAGGAAAGCCCTGAGGCAGTTTTATTTTATGAGCTTTTCATGAACCAATGAAAAAATAACGTTATTGCTTGACCAGCTAGTAATGGTAACTAAATTTCTTACAAATCTTATCCTTCCATCTTTAAAACCTGAAGTAAACAGTGAATCATGTAGTCCTGGATTCATAGATATGCTATATACAGAAAGAAAAAACCAAATACTATGAATTAAAGCATCCAAAATGTTGAAGATTAGAATGTTCTTGGTTATAAACTAACCTAACATGGGTGACTTGGTTTGAACAGCAACAACAACAGCATTCTTCCATTCAGACAAGACTGCAAATTGAACCATATTAATTTCACTTATGCCAATGCTCTTGTCTCAGAAGATAGTCAAAGTCTATGTGTTGAGACATACAAGGAGGTACCCAAAAGTAACCAGAAATGTTCTTTGTGGGACAAGCCACTTGTAGTTCAGGTGTACACCACTAGAAGCCACTTGATGCAACCCTCAGGCACCAGTTTGCCAACCAGCAGTGTCGAGTGTAGTCATAATGCTACATGGTGTGTCTTTGTTTTGCAGTGCTTCTTCCCTGTTCATTAATTTTTGCAATGGTTGAAAAGATGGAACAGCATACTTCTGGGAAATTTTGTTTTCTGCTGGGGTAAACAGTGACTGAAACAGTTATCACGCTTCAAAGAATGCTACCATGAGCAAAACACAAGTTTATGAGTGGTTTTCCTGCTTTAGGAACGTTCACTTCTTGCTTGAAGACCTACCTTGTTCAGGGCAACTATCAACCTACCGAACAAATGAAAACACCAAGAAAATTCATGAACTGATCGTGGAGAATCATCACTGAACAATTGATTGACTTATTGATATGACTGGTGTATCCTGGAGCTCCAGTCAACGAATATTGAGCAAGGAATTGCAAATGAAAACAGTTGCAGCAAAATTTGTGCCTTGTTTGCACACAAAAGATCAAAAGCAGTAATAACTGAATATGTGTTGTGAACTGAAGTTGATCCAGTTGGAAGTTGATCCAGACCTTTTTTCGAAGATCATCACTGGTGATGAAAGTTGGTTCTATGACTACAATCCATAAATGAAACAGCAATCAAGTCAATGGAAATATTCAGTGTCACCACACCGAATGAAGTCCAATGACAAGATGATGCTGATTTGTTTCATTAATGTGAAAGGAATTGTCCACACAGAATTTGCTCCTGCTGGTCAAAGAGTTAACCAGACATTTTACTCACCAGTTCTGAAGTGTTTGTGTGATGCAGTGAGACAAAAATGCCCTGACTTGTGGAAAAGTGGAGAGTGGTGGTTTCATCGCGACAATGTGCCAGCATGTGAGACAGTTTTTGACCGAAAATGGCATGACACCACTTATCCACCCTCCCTATTAATCTGATCTTGCTCCTTGCAACTTTTGCTTTGTTGCCCCAAATGAAAAAAATTCATAAAGGAAAACATTTTAAAATGTGGAACTGGTGAAGAAAAAAACAATGGAAGCATCAAAAGGCATCACTTCACAAGAGTTCCAGAACTGCTTCAAACAGTGGAAAACACATCTGGACCAATGAATTGCTTCAAATGGAGAATACTTTAATAAAAGTGGCAATAAAAGTGTAAACATGTAAAAGAAAGTAAATGAAATAATACTGCAAAATTCCTGTTTCTTTTGGGTACCCCCTTGTACCTTCCCTTGCAAAATAACGGCAATGTTCCTCGTAATCATTTGAGATTTTCAAAATACAGCATAGTTGGATACTATGCTGATATATTTTAACCATTTACTGACTACATTTCTAATTAAATACTCTGTCCATCTGTGTTGATCAAATTTTGTAAACAATCAAGAATTGATAAGCGGTTTAGTGAAACAACTAATCTCTCTGATATTAATCTGGTGTTTGAATCATCATCATCATTTTAATGTCCACTTTTACTACATGTATGAGTCAGACAAATTTTATTGAGGCAAATTTTGACAACCCCATTGGTTTCCATGGCCAGATGTGTTTTCATAGAATACTGGAAATGTAAAACATTGTGTAATAGTTACATCCATTTACAACTATCATGCCATGTCAAACAAGGAGACAACCATACACTTCTTAACCACACAGTCATGCTTGTGCCAATCAGGAAATTTGTATCATGGAACCAAAGGTAGTCTCCAGGGAATTAGTAACCTTAAACTTACAAGACATTCTAGAAATACATTCAACTAGTAATGGTTCTTTTCTTTATAGACATATGTTAGCGATTGTGTCAGATTATATATTTTCAACCGAGGTTTCACAGTAATAAACATAGCAACAACTGAAGTCAACTCACACAAGACTAAATTCAACTTACGTATCTATTTTTTAATTTGAGTCATTTATACACATTTCAACCAGCAGTGTCTTCAGGTATCAAATGTGATACAGTAATAGTTAAAGAAATATTGTTACTATGATTATTAGGTTACAAATTCGAACCTTGCTCTTATGATGTGTTTCTGAACAAAGTACTTAAATCTGACTGAAGAAATAGGTTTATCTTCAATATCTCAATGAAGGGTTTCATGAAGGCAGCAAGCTGGCAGAAACGTTAGCATACTGGGCAAAATGCTTAGTGGTATTTCGTCTGTCTTTATGCTCTGAGTTCAAATTTTACTGAGGTATACTTTGCCTTTCATCTTCTTGGGGTCAATAAATTAGGCACCAGTTGTGTACTGGAGTCAATCTAATCAACTGGCCCCCTCCCACAAGATTTCGGGCCTTGCACCTAGGGCAGAAAAGAATCATAGGGTTCATGATGGATAGAAAGATTATCTGCTATGAAACTAAATACACCAATAACACAGAAGTATTCTATTGATGATGGTATAATCAAATGAATCTAAAATAAGATGGAAAAGAAAATTTCTGAGGTTAAAATTCAATGCATAAACATTTATTGCATCTCACTTAAGATGATGAAATATGAGATAAAGTGTTAAAACCTGTGCAAATATATAAAACTGAAATGTTCCACTGCAGTAAAGTGAGTTTTAATAACCTAATTAATCTTTAGTACTCAAGTAATATCTCATCATCGGAATATGCAAATGTAATTGAAGTTACATTCATTATCACTCTTGTTCTATTGAGAAGCATGCAGTTGGGAGAACGCATTACAGGAAAAAAAATAATGGAACGACAAACCTGAGCAAAATTAATGGTAATGTTAATTCTTGATGAAAGGATGAAAACAAAATACTGTCTATTTGTATGTGTGCTGCATGTTTTTTATACACCCACTTAATTAATGCCTAATTACCTTTAATACCATTTTCATAGACATACTTTGCAGTAAGAGCTTTATCATATGTCTACAGAGATAGTATTAAAGATATTCAATCAATAATATATCCATGAACACGCACTTACACATGTTAAATGTCTTAGTTCTCTGCTTTGCCAGAAGAGATACATTGAAATAGTGTACAAACACTTTGATATGTATGCCATTACTAATTCTCATAGTTTTATTTATTTTAATTATTTAAATGTTAAAAAAAAGAGCTAATTAAAAGCAGACACTACACTGTATAGATTTATGCAATAAATGAAGCATCAAATTCATAATGGCAAAACACTTTACTACAAATTTACTTTAATCTAAATATCCAATAAACCAGCCATGTGATACAGTTGAAAATATTTTATACATAACTTCACCTAGTAGGTGTCTCATGTTTCTATGATTTACAAGTTTTTATTTCTTTCTATATTTCTTGGTCAATGGTATACTTTACCACTGGGTAGTTACTCGGTCAAGAAAAGAATATTTAAAACATCTTTTGTTATATCTCAAAATATTTCTGAGCATCTTGAACATGCTGGATATTTACAACATGGTTTTCATTTGCATGTATAATTTATTCCTCTCTAATTTTAATTTCCCTACTATGTAAGTTAGAATTACAAATGCCTGGGTCAGCTAAATTAAGTAAGGATGGTTGTGTGAATAAGAAGTTCAATCGCATGGTTCTGGGTACAATTCTACTGACATTGCCCTTGAGTTCACTAATGCTTTCACCATCAGTGTTAGAGCATCCACTTTTCTATGTTTTCAAGGGACAGATGCATGTAGGAACAGACTTTTGGCAGAAGTATAGCAGATAAAAAGTGTGTGCGTGGTAGTCCATCCTGCATGTACATACATGTGTCTGCACCAATCTCCAGTATCTGCTTTAGCATTGTTTCTACAGCTAGATGCCCTTCCTAACACCAACAATTTTATAGAGTGTACTGGATGCTTTTTACATGACACTGGCATAAGTGAAGTCAACAAATAACTTGCAAGACAAGATCTTTCAACTGAGTGAGTGTGTAGTATAGAGGGAGGGGCTTTATACCAGGTGATGAGAGGTTGAAGTATAACAAAGGGACAGAAACAGGTGTTTGTAGTAGAGGAGATGTACTTGCTTATCTCAATTGGTGAAGGAGGTGAAGAAATGGCAGAGCATACCCTTAAGTTATAAGAGAAGCAGTCCAGAGGCTTGGGCAGGTTGAGGTAAGTTCATGAGATTATGAAAGAAGAGAAACAGATGGATGCAGATGGGGATAGAGGTGAATGCAATGAATTGTGAACATGAATAGAGGTGTGGTTTTTGGTGAATACCAGTTTGAAGCAGGAAATATGGAGGAAATAGGATTGGCATAGAGCAGTGAAAGGATGCAGCACAGATGTGGGCAGTGTGTGAGAGATGCACAGTGCCAGGGTCAAGTTCGGAGGTGAAAATAGTGGGAGAAAAACATTGATAGAATGAGCAGGTTTAAAAGGAAAGAATAGAGAGTAAAGGGACATTCAGAAGAAAAAAGGATGGTTCTGAGAATGCAAGAAGCAAAGTAAGCAGCTCTAAGGAGGAATGAGCATAAGAGCAAAGAGGTTTGAGGACATGCATACATACATATATAAATACATACACACACACATACATACATACATACATACATACATACATACATACATACATACATACATACATACATACATACATACATACATACAAATAGAGAGAGACAAAAAGCCTGGGAGACCTACATGGGGGAGGATGTATGCATCTTCAAAACAAAACTAGATCTCCTCCAGCCAAGAGTTCCAGGTGAACGTACCTCGCAGCAAGAACTGCAGATGAGGGAATCAACATCTAACTAATCCACTCACCAAATTCCACACATCAGGAAAGGTTTAGTGAAAGTATAGCAAAGTAAACAGTGGTACCCCACCATGCCCACAACTCTCGAGCTGAATCTAGAAAAGAAAGAAATATATATATATAAACTGTTTTGACAAATGTGTCCTGTTATTAACTCAAACTATCTTGACATCAACATAAACATTCTGCTTAGCTGGCTAGAAAACACACCACCATTTTCTGCAGTGGAAACTTCCTTTGCCATCACTTTATCTTTAACTATGAAAACTTCATACCCAGTCATATGTGCTAGACTTAAATGTCTAGTTCTGACAATCAATGATAGTCTTGGTAGCTGTTCTAGTTAGAGATGTAACACTGTAATGATACCTGAAGCACAAATCTTTGAATTCAGGCACTTTTCTGAAATTTAAGAGTGCTGTAGGCCTCTTCTTCCCCTACAGCCTCTCTATAAACATTCTTAGCAATATATCACAATTTTAGTATCCTTATATAGATATGTGGTCCCACAGCCATAGTGGAGGCAACCAAGCTTGAAAGTTAGACTCTCTGACAACTGTCCATGTGAGCAGTAACTCTGAATAAAATTCTACATGGGAGAGACATCAACTTTGCAAGTCACAGAGAAGACAACCTGTTCAGGAGACATGTTACTGAATAAAAGTTTGTGCAGGAGAGATATGAGCTCTGCAAGCTGCAGTGAAAGCAACTCATTTAGGAGGAAAACATCTGAGAATGGATGTCATTTACACCAGTGGATTGATAAAATGCATTTACTTTATGTTGTAAGTGGTTTGTGATACAAAGAGTATCCAATGTGTGAAACTATGGCAAAATTATGGCATATATAGATAACTTTAAGATTAATACTCACTATGTTATTGCTGTGTATGATAGTGAGTTGACTGACTTCAAACAACTGTCCCCAACTGATATATTTTTCAGTCACCAAAATTAGGTATCAAGCAAACTAAACACCACTGGAAACTCTTCTCTTCATGTCAGGTACCACATTTCAAGGTTGAATCTGTCTATGCCAGTATGTTGGAGAGTATATCTGAAGAAACTATTGAGATGCCAGAGCAATGATGGATAGATGAGTGCTGTGAATATGCAGTTAGATCGAGTGTAACATCAGATGAATTCCTTATGGACAAGGAACACAAGTAAACATTCTACTGGGAGGGCAACAGTAGAGGAATTGGTAGAGTAGATATTGCATTATCAGAGAAATAAATGGAGTAATTGAGATGGCCAGAGTATATGACAGAAAAATCTTCAATCAGCCATAGACAATATGACAGAAATAATTATCTCAATGTATGCATCATGACAAGGTAAGTAAGCAGAGTAATCACTTCTATGAAGCTCTCTTACAAAAAACATTGGTAAGAGATGACAGTAACCTCTTTATGATGGTTGGTGACTTTAATGGGTAAGTTGGGAAACACCATGATAGTTATTCCAGTGCACATGAAAGCTATGGTTATGGTACATGGAATGAATGATGATCAGTGATCTTGAACCTTGTGAAGCAAACGACTCAGATGGACACACAAGGCAGACCTCATACTTGCTGGGAAAGAGAATAGACAGAATGTTGTGAATAATAAGCCTTTTTCTTGTGAAAATTGTACTACTCAACATTGGTGACCCCAGTGTCAGAATTAGCTAGAGCCAGAAACACAAGACAATCTGGCTAACCAAGAAGGATCTCATAAACAGCAAAATTTAGCATTAAGGACTCTCTAGAAACGAATTCTTTCAAATGTTAAGTAGTATATAGCTCTTGTTATGTAGGTAATCTAAGAAACAGAGGAGAAGGATGTTCCAAAAACATGTAATTTAGTGGTAGAACTAAGAAACAGTTCATCTGTTCAACTTCTTTTAGGAACAAATTTTCTCAAAGGATTTCATCATCCACAAATTAACCAATGTAATTAATCCATTGGCAAGAAACTTCACAGGCTTTTTCTCCATTCCTTAGCATAAGTCATGAATATGAATAACTTTTGGTGTGTGTGAACTGGTGTCATTTTTGATGGCACAGTCTCACCAGTGATTTAATAAATGACAAGCTAATAGACAAGTTTTTACTGTTTTTAACTTCAATGAAACATTAAAACTGTTTATACAAAACTTTCTCTCGTATTTAATTTTCTTCGGATCCAACCCTTCAAAGTATTTTCAATAAAGATTTAATTATTTATGCTATACAAGTCAGTATCAATTATATGAAATGCATGTTATATTAACACATTCATTAACTATCACTTCTGGCTTATTTTATTACATGGGTTCTCTAGTGTATGCATATATAGCATGGAAATTGAACATAAAGGTGAAAGTGATTTTAAAAATAAAGCATTGTATTCTAGGGAAATGTAATGCTGAAAGATGTTGAAAAAATATTTCAGAATTTTTTAAACAAATTTACTCTTCATGTAGTATGTAATTAACTTTCAAAATGTACTGAACATATCATGATATGTGACAAAGTCTGTTAAATCTAACTACAGAAAGATATAAAATCAAATGTGGTAAGAACATCACCAATGACAGTGTTCAAACATAGGAGTTTATCAATAAAAAAATACAAATTATTCAAAATCTTAAAAAAGTGAACCAAGTAAAAATACAAAATATGTGAATTTATCTGTATAGACAGAAATGATACACTATGGACTGATATGTCAAGAATAATTTATTGTTTGTTAGATTTGAATATATTTCAATGGTCAGAAGCATAGTTGTGTGCTTAAGAAGCTTGTTTCATGAACTTGTGGTTCACAGTTTGATCCCATCATGTGACTCATATATCAAGTGTCTTTAGCCACAACCTTGGGTTGATTGATATGTTGTAAGTGAAATTTAGAAGACAGAACTGTGAAAACCCATTACATATTTGTGTGTCTGTATATGCATGTGTAGATCTTACAGTAATGTACATTAATAAAAAAAAAACTCGATGTAAATATCTGAAAACTAATAAACCATTTCTTTTGAATGAAAAATCTTTTATTTATTATTTGTTCCACCCAGATAGCTCAGATGCTCCCTTATTAATCTTATCATCATGAATACTATGAAGCAGTATCTTTAAAAATAGAATCGTTAAGACAGATATGATGCTTGATCATAGTTCTATTCAGTCTGGGCTGAACTGAAGCTAAACCAAAACAACAAAATTATCAAAAACAAATGACCAATAAAGGGAATCCTTATCCAGTCAATCAACCTGCTTGAAATAGCAATTAGATAGCTCTCAAATCATATCTTACTGTCTTAAAAAAAAAGAGAGACATTGGAAATTAACATCTCAAACACTATTTTTCTATCAAAACTGAAAAAGGGATAAACAACAGTAATAGCTAAATCAAACATTATCAACACTACCAGTAACAGTAAGAACTTAGGTTATACAGAATGGAAAGTGAAACAGCAAATTATTAAATTAATACTCAATAGTAAGTTGGTTTTTTTTCTGACGACCACAACATTAACTAACACTCTGGAAAGGATGAAAAGTTTTAGTAAGAGTTTTATGTTTATCACAAGTATATCGGAGAAGTAAGATTTATGAACATGCACCTAACTATACATCTTTGACAGGCTGAATTACAGGTTTTTTCATAAATATTACATGGTGTTTAGATATGAACAAAACAATTTAGCAAAGACATTTATATAATCTGTCGAGGAAACTTGCGCGTTGGCAGTTATAATGTACACTGACTTCTTACAGTTACAAAACCATGCTACCTTCACACTATTATACTTCAACACTGATACATTCATAAAATTAGATTTCCCTCACACATTTTTACATTTTTAAAATTTAATTTACATGTTGGGTTATCTGGAAGTTGGGTTTATGTGCATGGCTTTTGTAAGTTGTTCTATGAGACTGACATAACTAATGTTCCTCTTGGACAGCTGTATGCCAATTGCTGTGGAAAAAAATTATTATATTATCACACTGTTGCACTATTGCACAGCCATTCAGTCATACTCACTTCACATTATAATACAACCACACAGTGAAATACTTATACACCACAATGAGCCACCTTTACTGTCTTCATGCTGTGACAGGCCATACTACCACACAGTCACATTATTCTCATACAATCATTCATTCATTACAATGTTATTCTGTTAGACTCTCACACAGCTACATTTTGCCATGTTACACTCTCCATATACAAGCATGCCGCCAAACAAACTTACTCTACAGCATTAAACATTTCTCATCCTGAGAGACTCTCATTACCAGTTTTCACAATTCCTATATTTTTAGACAATCAGGACTTTATAATATATGAGTTCTTTGGTCTTCCAAACCATCAGATAACCAGATTCCTAGACCTTCAGACACCCAAATGACAAGGATCTCAGACTGCAATATTTTCAGGCTTCAAACACTTCCAAAAAATCCTAGTAGGCATTCACACTTCTTTCCTTCAAATCAAGTGTCAACTGCAGTGAGGTTCTCACTTAGTGCACATTTTCTCATATCAAAACTCTTCTACCACTTCAGTAATGCAATATCACCACAGTTGTGCAGCAAGCTAACTCATTATGATTTATCATTCAATATAAATCAATTTATTTGCTTGTTGGTGATTTGTGTCAATTGTTACAGTTGATTTCCTATTGCATGGATTGCTTTCAATACTGGTTTCCCTTCCATAAACATTTTCATCCATTTGGGACATTGATCTTGATGGTGATGTCATCTCCATAAGCAACCTGTCACCTTTTGGATGTCAGACAATTTGTAACTCTCCTTCCTTTGCTTGAAACCCATGATTTATTGCAACAAAGAAAAGCAGTAAGACGAGTTACTCTGCCAACATGTGCAATTTGAACAACCTAAGTCATTTAAGAAAAAAGTCACTCCCACTTTTACCTTATGTTTAGTGCAAGCCTTATAAATAGATATTTGTATGTATGTATGTATGTATGTATGTATGTATGTATGTATGTATGTATGTATGTATGTATATATACCTTCATACATATAGATAGACTAGATTGATAGATAGATAGGTAACAAAGCTATTTTATCCCACATGAGTAGAAATATAGAAAAAGTAATTTGAAAACGCAATAGGAGTCATTAAGAGGGTTTCTTTTTAAAGGCTTAACCAATTTCACTGACTTTTCTGATTTTTAAAAGTTGAGGCAGAAAGACTTGGGCCTATGCTACAAATGTCTTGCTTCTGACTGGATTTCAAAATTACTCATGTTTTCATAGAGAGAACATGACTCAAATTAATATCGGTTTAGGATACAATATGATTGGCAGAGGTTGACCATGTGATTAGGTTTAGTAGGTTTTGTTATTTCTCTGCTATGGTAGTGTGTTAATGTCATACATAAATATAAAACATGTGTTTGCGTGTATGTATATACATACATACATACATATACATATATATATATACACACACACATACATACACACACACACATATGTCATCATCATCATTATCATTTAACAACCATTTACCATGCTGTCATGAGTTGGATGGTTTGACAGAAGCTAGCAGCTAAAGGCCTGCTCAAGCTTCATGTCTGTTTTGGCATTGTTTCTACAGCTGGATACCCCTTCAAATGCCACCCACTTTACAGAATGCACTGGGTATGTTTATGCTCCACCAGCACAGGTGCATTTATGTGGCACCAGTACAGGTGCTTTTAATGTGACACCAGCACCCATGAGCCTGCAAGATTAGGAATGTTCAGCTGGAAAGGGATGTCGGGGACAAGCTTGTATGCAAAGACAATCATGCTTTTACTTAGCTGGACATGTTTTCTCAAGCACAGCAAACTGCCAGGAGTTTTGGTCACTTGTCATACCCTCTGTGAGTCCCATTGTCTGTAGGTCCTTTCTCACTACTTCATCCCACATCTTCCTGGGTCTATCCCATTCACATGTTCACTTCACAATTAGAATTGGCACCTCTTGATGCAACTGTCTTCATTCATATGCCTTACATGACTGTACCAGTAGAGTCTTCTCTCTAGTACAATACATTTGATGCCTTGTATACCCAGTTTTTCTCACAAATCATTTGTACTTTGTTATACATGCATAGAGATATAGATCTATGTATAGCTGGCACTGCATCAGTTACAATGAGTGTCTCAATTAATCCCATCCATGGAATTGCTAGCTCATGAAATTAATGTGCAAGTGGTTGAGTACTTCACAGACATATGCCCCATGCATGAAGTTCTTAGAGAGATTCAGTTTGAGATAGAATGTGTCAAGGCTGGCCCTTTGAATTACAGGTACAACTCATTTTTGCCAGTTGAGTGAATTGGAGCAAAGTGAAATAAAGTGTCTTGCTTCAGGACCCAGCACACTGCCAAGAATTGCACTCTTGACTTACAATCATGAACTGAACCATAACCACTAAGCAACACACCTTCACATATCTAACTATATATATGTATACGTACACATACATGCATGCATATATACATACATACATATATATATATATATATATATATAATCATCATTTAACGTCCATTGTCCATGCTGGCATAGGTTGGAAAGTTTGACCAGGGCTGGTAAGCTGGAAGACTGCACCAGACTCTGATTTAGCATGGTGTTCTATGTTGGGAATGTAATGGGTGCTTTCACATGCTACCAGCATGGGTGCCATTTGCATGACATTTGTATCTGCCATGATTGTGATTTTGCTCAGCTTGATGGGTCTTCTTCTCAAGCACAACATAATGCCAAAGGTCTCAGGTATTGCCTCCATGATACATATATATATATATATATATATACACAGATACATACATATATATGATAGAATAACAGGAAACATGATACTAGTATTTTATTTATTTGATATCCATTACAATTGTTAAAGTGGTCAATAACCAAGATCAATGAATAATTACAAATTATAAATTACTGACTTATAAAATATATTTGATCAGATCAATTAAAGGCAACTTCATCACACAAACACATACATGCCTATATATAGATATATTTATACACACACACACATGCATATACACACACATGATAGGTTTCTTTCTACTTCTGTTTACCAAATCCACACACAAAGCTATGGTCAACACACAGCTATAGAAGAAGACACTTGCTCATGGTGCCATACAGGGGTACTGAACTTGAAACTACATGATTGGAAAGGGAACTTTTTATCCACTTAACTATCCTTGCACTAGTTACCATATGTATGTATGTCTGTCTGTATGTATGTATGTGTGTATGTATGTATGTCTTTATGTGTGCATCTATGTATGAATGTATATAAAAAGAAGGTTTTTATCAGTATAAAAGCAGTTAACTATAATGATAGTAAAGGATTCACTGTTAATGTAGGGTCATTTATTCTTGATAATTTTATTGACCGTGACTTTGAAGTTTCACTACTGAAACTTCGAAATCACTGCCAATACATACCTTGCAAAAACATATATATGTTTGTGTGTAGATAAACAATGGGCTTCATTATAGTTTCCCCTCAATGTAGTTACACTCACAAGGTATTGATCATCTTGAGATTGTTGTAGAAGCTTCTACTATGTGGAGTCAGCCTCAGAACCAACTGGCTGAAAAGTGAACATCTGTGTTACACAATCATGCTTGTGTCCAGCTTGGAAAATACATACAGCTGAAATATCATTTGCATTCAGCTGAAATAACATATACATACAGTTAAAATAACATATTTAGATATAGATAAATCAAACAGTTTAATACAGACATTTATATAATGTAAGCATTTAAATCTGACAAGAAGACATTAGTGTTCTTACTGATACATTGCCATACAGACCTCACATTCTTCTAACAATGTTACCCAGTCAGAAATTCACCCTATTACATAGCCATCACACTGTTTCACTTCCACTCTATTACACATTCACTCTGGTGAGACAATGAGGAAGCCTCTGTATGGTCACTCAACCTGCTAGAGGTAACTGCCAAATTTCTTTTAAATCACACTGTACCATCTTAAAAGTAAAAAATGACATTAGATGCAATAGTCTTAGACACTTCTAAGACCACACACTCTTTTATAACGACTTTAATTAATGGATTGCTGGGTCAGTTTTAACCTGAAGTTAAACAACAACAACCACACTATAATTCTTAAACTGTCTAATTACGAAACATACTTCTCATTGTTTTTGCTCTGACAAATTATTCTGTACCAAGTATTAGAATTTTATGTTATTCACCATACACAATATTCCTTTCTGTGAGATTTATTGAATTTATTTTTGCTACTACAGAACACAAACTTTAATGTAATGTTTTACTCTGCTAAACAGACTTTTAAATTATAATAGTTTTCAACACATACACATATATATATATATATATATACATATATAATTTTTTTGGAATGGTGAATCTCAAAGCAGATAAATCTATAAATTATAGTGTATAAATATTGCATTAAAATACTTTTTGGATAGAAAAAGTCTCAGGATGAAAAATATGACTGCGTATGCTAGAAATGAAAATTCAAAATAATGGTGAAAGACATGCAAAGCAACTAAGAGAAAGGACAAAATACAAACCCATTTCATCAGCTGACTTTCCAGCTTTCATTCCAGAATCTCTAGGATTTCAGCACGCAAAAGAAATCGGTACCTTTCATCAAGAAAATACCATTTAGTTCCTTTATAAATATATATGATAGTTTGCACATTTGAAACTATTTAAAAGTTTGTCACTGTTAAACTCATCTTTTAGATTTTTATGTTATGTCATATTTCGTAGGTTTTTCTGCTTTATCATCTTCAAAAGTTATATTTTTTACTTATATATATATAAACTGTAGCTTAGAAGTTAAGAGACAAAATCCTGCCTGGGAGTATTTGAGTTCAAAGTTTGATAATTAGTTTAACATTCAACCAGAATGCTACGTATGATCACAAGTTTACAAATGTATGTACTAAGAAGGAATATTTATTATTTAATTTTTAAAATTATCATGCATTTTAATACAAAGCTAAACATCATTCTGATGTAGTTTCATAATGGTGAAAGCTTCCTTGTAGCAATGCATACATTCATAGGTAGCAATGTAGCAATGCATACTTTCATAATGGTGATAGCTTCTTGTAGCAATGCATACTTGCATGTTTTTGTTTTCTTTTCATTTTTAGCTATATTTTGCTAATATTTTTGATAAATGGTTTGACAAAGTACACTGTCAATAATTTTTATTCTTATACACAAATAGTATATGATGCGTGTGTGAGTGTGCCTATGTGTGTGTATGTGTGGTTGTATGTGTGTGGATGCGTTTGAATGTGTAGACTGAGACCCCTTTTGCCCCAGTTGTTTTAAAAACTATGATCACCCTAAATATATCCTATATTTTCAGATCTATAACAATAAAATTCATTTAGTTGAATGTTTTCTTGATTATATAAAGAAACAATAAAAATAATTGCCATTTTTTATTGTTTGTGTATTTAGAAATAGGTTGTCTAACAAGACGACTTGTAGTCAAGAATATAGCAATTATCTTTCATCTTTTACTTGTTTCAGTCATTGAACTGTGGCCATGCTGGGGCACCACACTGAACAGTTTAGTGAAACAAGTCAACTTCAGTACTTACTTTTAAGCCTGGTACTTTTTCTATTGGTTACTTTTCACTGAACCATTTTGTTATGAGGACATAAACAAACCAACACTAATTGCCAAGCAGTGGTGGGAGACGTACATGAACATGCATGTGCGCGCACACATACATACACACACACACACACACACACACACATACAACAGGCTTTTTTCAGGTTTGTACCACAAAATCCTCCCACAAGGCTTGGATCAACCAGGTGCTATAATAGAAGAGACTTTCCCAAGGTGTCATGCAGTGGGTCTGAACCCAAAACCATGTTGTTAGGAAGCAAACTTATTACCACACAGCCATGTCTCACCTAGATGAGATTATTTTAGATTAATTCTACAATAGACACCTAGGAAATTCATGTCTGTAATTTCTGAATAGTAATTTCATCTGACTGGCAAGATAGCACGTTATGCCTATTTTCACACTCTCCAATCCTCAAATAACCAGACTGCAAAATTACTAGAGTGTCAGATTTCAAACACTCACTGACATAATCTTAGGAATAAATTTCAATTTCAATGGGCATATAATCATTTTTGAGTAACAGAACAAAGATAATGTAATCTATCAACACCATGTTCATGATCATCATTGCTATCCTCATTATAGTCATCATCATCATCATCATCATCATCATTAATATCATCAGCATGAGCTATAACAATAAAAGTTGAAAATAAAATTAATAAAAAATATGAAAAATTAAAATGCAAACAAAATACACAAGAGATCTAATAAAACCAATGATATTTACATATTTCATATATATGTATTTTATGACTGAAACATTTTATATATGTATTTTATAACTGAAATACCTTATTTCCATTTGTAATATATAAAAAAATTTAATGATAAATATTTAATACATTGATATAAAGCCACAAAGTTATAGTTAGTAGACTATATTAGCAATTGAGAGGCAAATTTAAATATGCTAAGATTTGATCTCAGAACATTAAGGAACAAACTTAAATGTTTCTCCATCCATTTGATAATAAAAAAGTTAAAGTGATGATAACAATGATAATAATGATTTCAAAGTTTGGCTCAAGGTCAGCAGTTTTTAAAGGGGAGGTGAAAGTGATTATATCCCAGTGCTCAACTTTACTGACCTCTAGTCTGCTCTGTATCAACTCTGAAATGATGAAAGGCAAAGTCAACCTTAACAGAGTCTGAACTCAGAGTGTAAAGCTAGAACAAAATGCAGTTAAGCATTTTCTTTAACATGCTAACGATTCTACCAGCTAGCTGCCTTATAATAGTAATAATAATAAGAAGAAGAAGAAGAAAAAGAAGGAGGAGGAGGAGGAGGACTTCTACTACTACTACAGCAGCAGCAAAGCAAGCAGATGGGAAGAAATGGAATTATATAGCTAATTCATGGGAAAAAATGGGGGATATTGGAACTAAAGGCTTCTAAGTATGTTTGATGGATGGAAATCTGAAACAAGAGATCAAAGTACTAATTATAACCACTGAAAAACAAGCCATGTGGGCAAATCAGATGAAGATAAAGATCAACAAACTCAGTCAGAGGGCAAAGGTAAACTCTGCAAGAAAGATGAAAATATTCATCATCTCAAAAATGAATGCAGTAAGCTAGCCTCAAAAGAGTATAAACACAGGCACAACTGTGGAGATAAAAGAGTGCATTGGGATGTTAGTTGCGTGTGTGCTTTCAAAACAACAGAAAATCAGTATGAACATGAACCAGAAGCTGTGATAGAGATAAAGAATTACAAAATTTTATGAAATTTCCCCATAAAGACTGACCATAATACTGAAGTAAGATCATGTATGATTATAGGGATTATAGTTATAGATCATAGACTTTGTGATATCTTATGATAACTGAATGAATACCAAAATAATTCAAAAGCATTGAGAACTATCAGGACCTAGCTAGAGAGTGTAAGAGATTGTAGAAGACTAAACCAACAATTATTCCTATGATAATTGGGTCACTTGGCACAACTCTCAAATTGCTACCTAAGAGAGTCAAAGACATTGGAATTGAGGCTCATATTGTCTACCAGCAGAAAAGTAGCCCCTGTATTCTACAAGAATCCAAAGATAGATTCTTGAAACTTAAAGAGGCTTGTCACCATCAATTCTCAATATAACATACCTTCTAATTAAATTAACATGGAATAGCTTTGGCATAATGACTGTTTTTAATACAGGCAAAATATAATTTTTTGTGAAAGGGTTATTTGATTAAATGAACCTTAGTAATTGACTGGTTTCATATTTTATCAACCTTTGAGTGTTGAAAGTCGATTTCAGTGGAATATGATCTCAAAACATCAAGAGCTGGTAGAAATACTGTAAGTTATTATTGTCCAATGTTCTAATGTTCCTGCCAACCTGCAGGATAATATCTGATTTAGGCACGAAGCCAGTAATTTCATGTAGAGGGGTTAAGTCAATTCATTTAACCCCAATACTTGCCTAATACTTTATTTTATTGAGTCTGGAGAGATGAAAGACTAAATTGACCTTGGTGAGATATGAACTCAGAATGTAAAGTACTAGAACAAATCTCACAGTATTTTATCTAATGGTCTAACAATTCTACCCTAATAATAATAATAATAATAATAATAATAATAACAACAATAGCAACAAAAATCATAATGATTTCAAATTTTGGCACAAGGCTAGCAATCTCAAGGAGAGGGTAAGTTGATAGTATTGGCCCCAGTACAACTGGTACTTATTTTATCAACACTGAAAACAAAAATCAAAGCAAAGTCAGCTTTGGTATAATTTGAACTCAGAATGTGAAGATGGACGAAAAGACTTGGTGCATTTCACCCAGCATGCTAATGGTTCTGCCAGCTTGGTGCCTTAGTAATAATAAGAAGAAGAAGAAGGAGGCACAAGCATGGCTGTGTGGCAAGAAGCTTGCTTCCCAGCCACATGATTCTAGGTTCAGTCCCACTGGGTGGCACCTTGAGTAAATGTCTTGTACTATTGCCTCAGGCCGACCAAAGCCTTGTGAGTGGGTTTGGTAGACGGAAACTGAAAGAAGCCTGTCATGTATATGTATATATATATATATATATATATATATATATATGTTTGTGTCTGAGTTTGTCCCCCACCATTGCTTGACAATCGATGCTGGTGTGTTTGCATCCCCAGAACTTAGCAGTTCAGCAAAAGAGACTGATAGAATAAGTACCAGGCTTACAAATAATAAGTCCTGGGGTTGATTTGTTCAACTAAAAGTGATGCTCTGGCATGGCCACAGCTAAACGATTGAAACAAATAAAAGAATAAAGGAATAAAAGAACATTTAGAACAATACAAAGACAAACGACTGTGGGGATTTACAGGAAAAAATGTGTAAACAATAAAAAAATAACAATTCGCAAAAATATTTTAAACAAGATTCCCAGTAGTGGGAAAAACACCAACCAGGAGTGATAATGAATCCCACTGACTCCAGGAGTACCATGACAAGTGCTTCTCTCTGTTTCTTACTTCTCAGCTTATATAGGCACCAGAGTTGGCTTGCTCACTTAGGCCATCCTCATCACATTCACCCACCTTTCAACAAATTTACTACTATTATACTACTGTATTTAGATTTCAAAAACACATATATTTACACAGAAATAAATAACATAATAAAATGACATACATAATAATTAAACAAGATATAATTAGAAGTTTTGACCAGCAGGAATCTGCTGTTACTTTTTATCATTTTCATAATATTTTTCTTAATATTTCCAGTTTTTCCCAGCATAAATATGTATATATATATATGTGTGTGTGTCTGTATATATATATATATAGGTATATGTATATAAAAAATATATAAATATGGAGATGTACTTGCATGTATGTATATATATGTATATATATATACATATATATATATATATACACATCATTGACCACTAGCTACTAAAGCTTTCTTTTTTATTCTCTCTGTTTATTTTCTCATGTTTGTTTCTCTTGAAGATCATACGCTCGAAACTTAAAAGACTTTCTCACCTTCCCAAGTGGTAAACTAATACACCTGTTTGTTGTTTACACACCTGTCTTCGTCTTTTGTTTTTGTAAATTCCAACTACATATATATATATATTTCTTTATTTCTTTATTACCCACAAGGGGCTAAATATAGTGGGGACAAACAAGGACAAGCAAAGGGATTAAGTCGATTACATCGACCCCAGTACGTAACTGGTACTTTATTTATCGACCCCGAAAGGATGAAATACTGCTAAGCATTTCGTTCAGCATGCTAACGATTCCGCCAGCTCGCCACCTCCTTATATATATATATATATATATATATATATGGGCTTTGACATGAGCAATGATGCATCTTTTCAAGTGCATGTTGCCAATTTGGTAATAAAATGCAGACAGCTAGCTGTATGGATCCTCTGAACTTTCAGACCAAAAGAGGAGACACTGATGGTCCTTTGGAAGACATTCATCCTCAGCCGCTTGGACTACTGCTTCCAACTATGGTCACCACACAATATAAAGTTAACAGCAGAACTCAAAGAAATCCAGTGAAGCTACACTAAGAAGATCGTCTCAATGCAACATATCAGCTACTGGGAAAGACTGACTCTTCTCCCTGGAGTGAAGGTGGGAGAGATATGCAATGATATACATCTGGAAAATCCTGGAGAGCTTCGTCCCAAATTTTGGCATTGAAAGTTACCCCAACAGCAGAACAGGGCACCACTGCATGGTACCAAAGATCCCAACATCACTATCAAAATACAGGGCCAGTTACTGCAACAGCTTGGGTTTCAGAGGACCATAGCTCTTCAATATCCTTCCTAAATGCCTGAGAGACCAGCATGGTATAGATGTGTGTTTCTTTAAAACTAAACTCGATCTCTTCTTGTCAGGGGTTCCAGATGAACCTACCTCTCAGCAGGAAACGCAAATGCGAGCAGCAGCGTTGAACTCTCTTGTGCCATGTATCAGAGGGGATTTCACATACTAGTGTAGCACAATCAACGGTGGTGCCCCAGCATGACCGCAGCTTTCAGGCTGAAACATTTTTAAGGATTTAAGAACATATATATACATATATAGATATAGATATATATATATATGTATATATGTTTGTATATGTATATATAAATATATATGTGTGTGTGTGTGAATGAAGGCACATGGCTCAGTGGTTAGAGTATTGAGCTTATGATTGTGAGGTTGTGAGTTCGATTCCCAGACCAGGCTGCATGTTGTGTTCTTGAGCAAGACACTTTATTTCATGTTACTCCAGTTAACTCAGCTGTAGAAATGAGTTGTGACATCACTGGTGCCAAGCTATATTGGCCTTTGCCTTTCCCTTGGATAACATCAGTGGTATGGAGAGGGGAGGCTGATATGCATGGACTTGTTCCTCAGAAGGTAACTTTCTAGGTGCAATCCCATGGACATTCATGACCAAATGGGGTCCTTTATATATATATATACACCACGTGGTGAGTTGTAATATATATAAAAGAAATTAAAAAAGGAAAATTCACACACTTTACATAACTTTAATATAATTGATAATATATCGACCAGTTTCACTTTCGCTGTTCATGATATTACGATTTACTTATTTGAATATGTATTATATGTATATATATATAGGGAGAGTTCACAAAAAAAAACAACAAAAGATGAAGACAGGTGGTGTCAAAAACAAACAGATGTATTAGTATAACGCTGAGGAATTGAAAAAGTCTTTTATGTTTCAAGCCTACGCTCTTCTACAGAAAGGGACACATAAAAAACAAGGAGAGAAACAAGGAGGGAGAAAAAATGCATGTAGTGGCTACCAATCTATCATGCCAACCATATATATATATGTGTGTGTGTGTGTGTTTGTGTGCGTGTGAGTGTGTGTGTGTATATGTGTGTATATATATATATATCTATTTATGTATATATACATGTGTGTGTGTGTGTGTAAATATGTGTGTATATATATCTATATATATCAGAACAGAGATCGCAAAGGAATTAAATCCCAACTGGTGACAAAGTGTCTCTCACTCAGAGTGAAAGGTAGATTGTACGATGCATGTGTGCGAACTGCCATGCTTCACAGCAGTGAAACATGTGCTATGAGTGTGGAGGACATGTGTAGGCTTGAAAGAAATGAAGCTAGCATGATCCGCTGGATGTGTAATGTCAGTGTGCACACACGACAGAGTGTAAGTGCCCTGAAAGAAATGCTGGACATAAAAAGGATCAGATGTGGCATGCAAGAGAGACGTTTGCACTGGTATGGTCATGTACTATGGATGGATGAGGAGAGATGTGTGAAGAAGTTCCACTCTCAAACAGTTGAAGGAATCTGGGGTAGAGGTAGACCAAGAAAGACATGGGATGAGGTGGTCAAGCATGACCTTTGAATGTTGGGCCTCACAAAGGCAATGACAAATGACCAAGACCTCTGGAGATATGCTGTGACTGTGAAGACCCAACAAATAACATGTGTTCATGGTTGTTTCTTGCACCAGCTTCACTTAGCAGCCCTAGCCCATCGAAAGTACCTTGGATTGTAGAACAGCCTACTGTGCTTACCTTAGAAAGCAGGGCGACTTGCTGTGCTTGAAGAGACCTATTGAGTCAAGTACATCAAAATAAAAATCAAATGGAAAATTGTAGTTGTTGATACCCGTGCCAGTGGCATGTAAAAAGCACCAACCGATCATGGCCGTTGCCAGCCTTTCCTGGCACGTATAAGGCACCCACTACACCCATGGAGTGGTTGGCATTAGGAAGGACATCCAGCAGTAGAAACACTGCCAGATCAGATTGGAGCCTGGTGCAGACCCTGGTCAAACCGTCAAACCCATGCTAGCATGGAAAACAAACGTGAAAAGATAATGATGATGATGATATATGTATATGTATATCACTGTCTATGTTCCTTTTTCTATGTTGAAATGAGTTGGATCATCACTTTCTCGAGGCAGTGCATTATGAATGTCTTTCTATCATTAACGTATTTAGTCGCCTTTTATGACATATAGATAGATGGTACATTTTTCCTGAAACCAGGAAATACTCAGTATCTTCACATGTGTGTGTGTTTCCACGTATGTATCTGTATTTACGTATGTATGTATGTATGTATGTGCACAGGTGTTCACAGTAAGACTAAATATTTGTATATTAAAAGATAGATTTTTGCATATGATTTACATATTCATACAAATACATTCAAATGAATGCTGTGTTGCGGTGTTTGTTATTAAATCCCTGCTGTCAACCCTGTAACACTATGTAAATTTCGATACACCAGTGATAGTTTACTTTTTTCTTTTCTTTTTACTTTTTGTGTGTATGTGTTTTTGTTTATGCTCTTCATAAAAAGACATATCCTTTGTAACTTTAGCAGTTGAGAGTTCAAGCAAGAGATCCCTGCTGAGTATTAAGAAGTATTGAAACTAAGTCTGACATTCCTCTTTCTCTCACCTGTCAAAACTCCTGTGATTTATCCATAGGCAATGTTTTCATAGTGAGACGAAGTAGATGTTCATTTAACATAGTGCATATGCTTTACATATACACTTATATTCATAACAGCAGTGCGGGTGCTCTTGTTTTATATACATATACATACATATATGTGTATGTGTGTGTATTTATATGCATGTATGTATGAATGTACGTAGATCTATCTCTATATCTATCTCTCTGCCTACCTATCTATCTATCTATCTATCTATCAATTTATCCATCTATCTGTCTATCTGTATACACACACACACACACACATATATGTATGTATGTATTACGTATGTGTGTATGTTTTCTAGCGAGGTAAAGTAGGGTGTTCAACAAGTCCAGACAAATGAGAAGAGAGAAAAGAAGCAAGATCAGAGAAGGGAGAAATAGGGATCTAGGGAGAGGAGGCATTAGAGAGAAAGAGGGAGTAAAGTCAGACACAAAGAAGCAGAAAATTATACAACCATACATGTACATATATTTAAGCGTAAAGTTTTATTCAGTGAGTTTCAACACATAGCAATTTACACAAAACAAGAGTAAAATAATATATTATGATATAAACAATAGAACACATCAAATCAAGGTATAGATACTAAAATAAGTGTGTAAATATGTATGTATGTATGTATGTATGTATGTGTATGTATGTGTGCATATGTGTATATAATCATATAATCTTGAATAAGGTTAAGAAACCGTTATTGTTACAATATTTGTGAGTTCCAAACACTTTAATTAAAGTGAATTAAATATTTTCTAGATATTGTCATAATTTTCAAATAACCTGTTACACAATCACTATTACTTTCAAGGCCATCAAAAGAAAAGCAATGCTAGTTATTGAGACATAATAGGTATACATAATAGGTAAACTAACACACACATAATATGATATAGAAAGAGAAAACTTTATTATAATTACAAATAATGTTGTCAAACAGTGATTGTTATCAAAATTAGTGAATCCATAACACTTTATTTAAAATGACTTAATCATTATTTTATTAGAATCATAATACCAGATACTTTTTATATTATCTACTTAATTATCAAAAATCATCATCATTTAAAGTCCATTCTCCATGCTGGCATAAGTAGACAGTTTGACCAGGGCTGGCAAGCTGAAAGACTGCACCAGACTCCAGTCTGATTTGGCATTGTTTCTACAGCTGGATGCCCTTCCTAACGCCAACCATTCTGAGAGTATAGTGAGTGCTTTTATGTGCCACCAGCATGGGTGCCATTTGTGTGACACCGGTATCTGCCATGACTGTGATTTTTCTCAGTTTGATGGGTCTTTTCAAGCACAACGTAATGCCAAAGGTCTCAGTGACTGCCTCCGTGAAGCCCAATGATCAAAAAGTGCTCTTTATATGCCACCAGCATGGGTGGCAGTTGCATGACACTAGCATCAGTCATGACTATGTTCTCGATTGACTTGATGGGTAATCTCAAGAACAGCATATTGCCAAAGGTCTCAGTCACTTGTCATTGCCTCTCTCAAAGTTTGAACATCATGCTTCATCACCTCTTCTCATGTCTTCCTAGGTCTATCTCTACCACAGATTCCCTCCACAGTTAGAGATCAACACTTCTTTACACAGCTGTCCTCATCCATATGCATCACATGACCATACCAGCACAGTTGTCTCTCTTGCACACCACATCCAATGCCTCTTATGCCTCATTTTTCTCTCAAGATGTTTGCACTCTGTCCAAACATGCACATTTACCTTGCACATCCAGTGAAGCATATTGGCTTCATTTCTTTCAAGCCCACGCATATCATGGCATTTCCTTGGTATGTCCCACACATGTCACAGCCCATGTTTTACTGCCATGTAGCATAGCTGTATCCACACAGGCATCATACAATCTGCCTTTCACTCTGAGAGATAGGCCTTTTATTGCCAGTAGAGGTAGGAGCTCTCTGAACTTTGCCCAGCCTAATCTTATTCTCACAGCTATGCTAATGCCTCATTTTAAAATAAACACAGTAAACAGAGTTCACTGTACGTATTTGTGTGTATTTATATATGCATACATGCACACACTCCCATGCCGGTGATACCTAAAAAGCACCATTCAAGTGTGGTCGATGCCAGTACCACCTGACTGGCCCTCATGCTGGTGGCACATAAAATTTACCCTCTGCACTCTCAGTGTGGTTGGCGTTAGGAAGGGCATCCAGCTGTAGAAACTTTGCCAGATCAGATTGGAGCCTGGTGCAGTCTTCTGGCTTGCCACCCTTCAGTTAAACCATCCAATCCATGTCAGCATGGAAAGCAGACGTTAAATGACAATGATGATGATGATGCACGTGCACACACACACACACATGCACATGCTCAAGATTAAAGCTGGAGGAAAATGTTTTTTGTCATTGGAATATGACATTAATTGAACATATCAAATTAAACCAAATGACCTTTTTTGGATTCCCACATTACTATTGAGTAAATTTATAATATTTGATAGTTTCTTTAAAACTGATAGATTCCATTGAATTTTTTATTAAAATTGTTACTCTTTTAACTTCATCAAAAGAAATGGCTGAGTTTCTCCTTATTGAATTTAGGGTAGATTTCTAAGAGTATATGGTGGATGGGTAAAATTATGATCTATGCAAACTATTTTTTCTACTCTAGGCACTAGGTTCGAAATTTTGTGGGGAGGGAGCCCAGTCAATTATATCGATCCCAGTACACAACTGGTACTGAATTTATCATCCCCAAGAGGATGAAAGGCAAAGTCGACCTCAGCAAAATTTGAACTCAGAATGTAAAGACAGACCAAACACCACTAAGCATATTGCCTGGTGTGCTAATGATTCTGCCAGCTCACTGCCTTAATCTATGCATAATATTAAATGATTTGGTCAAATGTTTGGCTGATATTTTTTGTCATCATGTTTAAATAATCTGTCTAAGAGACTGACTGCTTGAGAATGCTACTTAATGTAATTTTTAGATTCATATCATTGTTTTGTTTTTTTCTCATGAACGTACTTACTTGTTACATGTTGATATATTTAGAGATTAACAAGCTATTATCTTTATACATTCTACCATTAATAGATTGAAATATATTGTGGATTAAGTTTAAAATATGAAAACTGAATACTTTTGAAATTTCAATGCAGTATCTGGCTGCCATGCTTCTTTTGAAGTTCTTTAATACGTCTTTATTTATATGCTATAAGTTTTACAATTCACTTCTCATTCATAAAATAAAACCTGTTATCTATGCAAACATTGTCATGTATAACCTTATTGAGAACAGCACATATTAAATCAGACTGATGGCAAACTAATTTAAGATTAGATATTAGCAGCAAAACTTAGCATTTGGGATATTACAAAGACTATTTGACAATAACTACACAACTCATGCCAGTTTTTCTAAAAAAGAAATAATTTAACCCACAATATTAGACATCACTTTTTATATAGAGCAATACCTGATATACAGTCTAGCACTTACTGGAGTCTATATACTTTTGAGCAACACCTAATTTTAAAACACAGCATGAAAGCATAAATACAAAGATAATTCATTTATGCTTGTATATGCAAAATATCACTTCTTAAATACCACAGTAATGGCATCTCACCAACAGTATTCTAAAATACAAATAAAATATGATATTGCTATTTTCTTTTTTCTTTATTAAATATACTTTAACTTCAACAGCAACATTAGAGTGATCTCCCCTATTACAGCACTTTAGGAATAATTATATGTAGATATATATGCAATTTTTTTTTTTCATAACACTTGTATAAACAAAATCACATTTAAAATTTTTGTTTGATATATTCATTTGTTATTATTAAACTATTTAAACATCCACACACATTTACAGACACCCATCACATGACAATACACTACCATTTAACACAACAGCCAACGATAACCAGCATAACTGCTGAATTATGACTTTTTCTTAAAACATTAAATTATATCTAACTATACAAAGGTGGAATCATAGGATTTACGCTATAATATCTAATGGGCATGTGATAACAAAACTTAAACTTGTGATCTGAATATATAGTATTCAGTTATTAATATGATATATAATACTCTGCAAAGAAGCATGTTTTGTCTTTTTATATTTTTTGCTTTATGATTGCTCTAAATTTCTGAATGTGTGTGCATATGTATATCTATGTATTTCTCTCCCTTCTTCTCTTTCTCTTTCTCTCTCTCTCTCTCTCACTCACTCACTCGCTTGCTCTCTTACCATATATATATATATAATGTGAGATTATTTTCTACCCTGACAACAACAGAGACTAGATTTATCCAATGTTTATTTGCTTCAATTATGTGCTGCTTGTTATGGTAAACTACATTTACCAACGTTATGATGGATCACCAAGCCCCCAGAAACAGCTGTTGGACATATCACACCTTACCTCTTCTCCTTCAATTTTGTCTGTCATTTGTACTGTGTAAGTTTGATCTATTGATATAAATATCTATATGTTTATTCTTGAATATTCATCATCTCAAAATCTTCAGTCTTTGATTTCCTTCTGATTGCATACATACATACATACATACATACATACATACATACATACATATATATGTATATATATGTATGTGTGTGTGTATATATATATATAGATCATCATCATCATTGTCATTTAACGTCTGTTTTCCATGCTGGTATGAGTTGGATAGTTTGACTGAGGTCTGGAGAGCCAGCAGCTGCACCAGGCTCTAATCTGATCTGGCAATGTTTCTACAGCTGGATGCCTTTCCTAACGCCTACACTCTGAGATTGTAGTGAGTGTCTTTTTACGTGCCACTGGCACAGGAGCCTGTTAGGCAGGCCTGGCATCGATCACGTTTGGATGGTGCTTTTTATGTCCCGCTGGCATGGGAGCCAGTCAGGGGTCACTGGCATCAGCCATGTTCAGACGGTACTTTTTTCATGTCACCAGCACAGGAGCCAGTCAGGTGGCTCTGGCATCGATCACATTCAGATGGTACCTTTTACATACCACCAGCACATGAGCCACTCAGGGTCACTAGCCACAGCTATGATTTTGGTCTTACTTGACTCAGCAGGTTTTCTCAAGCACATCATATTGCCCAACACATCAAGGGTACTTTTAAATAGGCCAGACATGCAACACTGGAATCAGCCATGACTGCGACCTCATTTAGTTGCTGGGTTTTCTCAATCACAGCCTATCTCAAAGGGTCTCAATCTCCTGTATTTGACTCTGTTAGGCCCAATGTTAGAAGGTAATGTTTCACTACCTCATCTCATGGCTTCCTGGGTTTACCTTTTCCACAGGTTCCTTCCACAGTTTGGGTGGGACACTCCCTCACACAGCTCTCCTTATCCATACATAACACATGACCATACCAGCCCATTTGTCACTCTTGCACACCACATTTGATGCTTATGTCCAACTTTATCATATATGCACTTTGTCATGTATGTACTCTGACATTACACATCCAGCGGATCATACTAGCTTCATTTCTTTCAAGCCTACACATGTTTTCAGCAGTTATGGCCCATGTTTCACTGCTGTGTAGCATGGCAGTTTGCATACATGCATCATACAGTCTACCTTTCATCCTGCGTGAGAGGCCCTTAGTTGCCAACAGAGGTAGGAGCTCCTTGAACTTTGCCCAGGCTTTTCTTATTCTAGCCGCTACACTCTCAGAGTAACAACTACAGACTTGGTCGCCTAAGTAGCGGAAGCTATCAACTACTTCATGTTTCTCCCCCTGGCACGTGATGTAATCTGATTTCTGTACTATCTTCCCAGTGAACCTTCCTTTGATATTGCTGTCCCTTTTATGTGTCCATAGTTTACACCAAGTACATCACATGGAGTTCCTACCCACGCCTTTTCTACAGATCGTGCAGGGCCATCTACCTGAAGGGGTTTGTGATTTGTCAGCCTTCCTACTTACTAAGACTTTGGTTTTGGCGAGGTTAACCCTAAAGCCCTTCGATTCTAGACATTGCTTCCACACACTAAACTTCGTCTCTAGTTCTGGTAGTAATTTGGCTACTAGAGCAAGACCATCAGCATAGGGGAGCTCCCAGGGGCAGCCTGCCTTGAATTCCTCTGTTATTGTCTGGCGGACTATGATGAATAAGAGGTGGGCTGAAGACTGATCCTTGATGAACCCCTACTTCTACCTGGAATTCTCCACTGTACTCATTGCCAACCCTCACCTTACTGACAGCATCCCTGTACATGGCTTGTAAAGCTCTTACCAACCACTCATCTATCGGCAGTTTCCACATTAACCACCAGATAAGGGATCAATGAACCATGTCAAAGGCTTTCTCCAAGTCAACAAAAGCCAAATACAGAGGTATATCTTTGGCTAGATATTTCTTCTGAAGTTGCCTTACCAGAAATATAGTATCAGTGGTGCATCTGCCTGGCACAAAACCAAACTGCATCTCATCTAGGCTCTCTCCCTAATTAGTTGGGCTATGATCCTCTCTATAACTTTCATCATCTGCTCCAATAATTTGATACCCCTGTAGTTATTTCTATCTAAAGCATCACCTTCACCTTTGTAGCAGTTGATTATAGTGCTGCTACACTAGTCATTGGGTACGACTCCTTCATGAACTATCTGATTTATTATACGGGTGGCAACACCATAACCCACACCTCCAGATGGGCCAGGTGCTTTCCCTGTCTTCATATCCTTAATTTTTTTATCTGCCAGGGTACTTTCGATTCAGATAGTTGGTCCCTCAATTGGGTCAACCTTTGGAAGACTCTCCTCCCATTTATTCTCCACATTCAGCAGTCTTTCATAGTGACATCTCCAAACCTCTTTCTTTGCAGAATCATTAAATGCAAGAGTCACATTTCTCTCCTGTGACATTACGGTTTTCTCTTATGCACTGTCTTGCAATCTGAAATACTTCAGTTCTTTGGTCCTCACACTGCTGAACATTGTCAAACTTCTTTTCTGCTACTCCCTTGGCTATATATACCTGTCTCCTAGCTTCCTTTTTGGCTGTCTGATACAGTCCCCTGCTACCCCAACTCTTCCAGGCCTGTTTCTTTGCTCTAATGGCCCTGTCTACAGTATTGTTCCGCCACCATGTTACCCTAGGTCTGGAAGGGACTTTGCACCAGCCACAGATTTGGTCTGTGGCACTCAGCAAGCTGTCTCACAGGAATTCCCAGCTGCCTTCTATGAAATAGAACTGTAGCTCCTCCTCCTTCTCAGTAAGGATATCCCTAAATCTCTGACTATGTGAAGAGTTCTTAAGCTTCTAAGTCCTTCTTTTCCAGATTGGTCTGCTTTTTGGCATCCTTCTGGCCTCGAGTCTAGAGTCACTGATAACTAGTCTATGCTGGGGGGTATATTCTTCATCGGGGAAGGCTTTTGTACTTAAGAGAAACCATGCAGCCCACTGTCTGGTGAGAATGAAATCAATATGGCTAGCAGAGTCACTTGATTGATAGGTTAACAGGTGGCTAGCTGGCTTCCTGAAGTTGGTGTTGCAGATCAATAGGTTATTTGCATTGCAGAACTCCAGGAACCTACTTCCCTCTTCATTTCTGGTACCAACTCCCTGGCCCCTATGTACACCATGGAAGATACCAGGATGCTGTCCAACATACCCATTAAAATCTCCAGTTACAAAGATGAAATCATTGGCACTTGTCTTTGAAGTAGCCTGTGGAAGAATATCATAAAAGTGACACTTCTATACATTTGGTAGTCCTACTTGTGGGACATAGGCAGAGATAATAGTAGCTATCCCAGTCTGCAAGACCAGCCTGAGTTTAAGCACTCTAGCCAACATCCTCACTATCTCTATGATCTTATCTAACCATTTCTCTGCAAGAAGCATGCCCACACACCCTATTCCATCACTGTTACTTTCCCAGAAGAATTTATGCTTATGTACTTTGCTTGTGAGGACTCTGGCTGTAGCACCTCTCCACCTTATATCCTCTTATATGCAAAATACATCAACATGTCTCCGTTCAAGCATCTCTAAAATCTCGCTAGACCTACCTTTCAATGTGCCTACATTTACAGGGCCAACTCTGAAAACTGGAAAAGAGATATGGGAGGTAACACAGGAAGGAGAGATGTTATTCAGCACCTGAAAAGAAGGTTCCTGTGATTATTTGGTAACAGACGTCATAACAGTTGTTCTTGCTTTTAAACTACGTTCAGACAAACATGTTAGAATTGTTAAGGTTGTTGCCTCTACTGGGGGTAGGAATAAGGAGGCATTCTATATATGAAAGTGTTTTATATTTTCTACAGATTGCTTGCAGCTCACTTTCTTCCTACACTTCGATGCTTGTATCTTACATTAATATATCAATCTACTTATCTATCTATCTCTCTCTCTCTCTCTCTCTCTATATATATATATATATATATATATATATATATATATATATATATATATAATGTATGTATTTACATATAGTTTTCAGTATTTCTGTATGCAATAGCTAATGCAATAGGTACATAAAGCAGAATTAAAATAATGCAATAAAATATATACAGATGATATACATACAAGTACATGAGGAAGTATGAATATTAGCACTAAGATATTTATGCATATGTGAATGTGTTATCATGTCATTGTTCATTTTCTATCTTGATATGATGAATTACCACTCGTCATGATCTTTGAGGTCACCTCTTGAGACCCAGCTTACATGATCTATCACTCATAATGACTCATCATCCTTCCTTTATCATGTTGATGTATCACTGTGCTCCTGACCTTCCTTGGCTCTTTGACACTGAGATTAATGTGGTTAATGTTCAGTTTAAACAGCTGCAAGTTAATGCTGGTGAAAACTTTGTGATTTGGGAAGAAAATTACAGAAGTTTGATATTCTAGGAGAAAAGACTGAGAAAATTGATTAGTACTAAAAGGAAAGATAGGCTTGAGAGAAGAGTTTTAAGGAAGATTACATACAACTAGCTACCTCTGTCGGGCAGAGATAGTTGTTGTAATGATAAAAGAAACTAAATGTGGAAACATCCCATTTGTGGGTCTGAGGTTGGGTGTTTATCCAGTTCCCATTAATTCTTTGTGGGCTACAGGCTATGTAAGAGGGGCTTACACAAGTATCAGTCCTCTTGTTGAAACTAACAAGAATTAGCTTGTGTTAAACAACCAAGTGGCTTTCTTCTTGATGAAAACTAGGAAGATTTTGGGTGCTTTGAAGCAGGGCTGATCCAAATGTGGAAGCAACATTCTATTGTGTATATGTTAATATACTTGACCCCAGTACTTGACTGTAACTTATTTTATTTATCCTGGAAAGATGAAAAGCAGATTTGGCCACAGCTGAATTTGAACCAATATTAATAATGATAATGATGATAATAATGATTTCAAATTTTGGCACAAAGCCAGCAATTTTAGGGGCAGTGTTACATCAATTACATTGATCCCAATGATCAAGTGTTACTTCTTTTATTGACTCCTAAAGGATGAAAGCTTAAATCGACCCTGGTGGAATTTAAATTCAGAATGTAAAGACAGGTGAGATGCCATTAAGCATTTTGCCCAGCATGCAAACAATTTTACCAGCTTGCCACTTTCATCATCATCATCATCGTCCGTTCTCCAGAAGGCTGCACCAGGCTCCAGTCTGATCTGGCAGTGTTACTACAGCTGGATGCCCTTCATAACACCAACCACTCCGTGAGTGTAGTGGGTGCTTTTTACGTGCCACCGGCACAGGTGCCAGGTGAGGCTGGCAACAGCCATGATTGGATTGGTGCTTTTTACGTGCCACCAGCACAGAAGCCAGTCAAGGCAGCGCTGGCATCGGCCAGTCAAGGCGGCGCTAGCCAACAACAACAATAACAATGATAATAACAATGATGATAACAATAGCAACAATAATAATAACAACAACAACAACAATAATAATAATAATGATAATGGGCTACAGCAAATATTCTACTCAATATTGCCTATTGGTTTGACTTTAACCAGTTGAGTGTGTCCCTTAGTGGCTGACTAAAAGAAGATAGGTTGTTTCTAACTTTGGCTCAAGGTCACAAATTTTAGAAGAGGGATAGTCAATTAAACACACCCCAGTATATCTGATTATTTTAAAAGCATGGGGAAAATGAAAGGCAAAGTTAACCATGATGGGATTTGAACTCAGAATATGAAATATGTTCAACTAAATATTGCAAAGCATTTAATCAGTCACTCTACTGTAATGTATTACATTATATAACATAATATAAAAATAGAGAGAGAATGAGAAAAAGATAAAAGGAGGGGTGCCAAAGAGAAAGAGAAAAGAAAAGTGCTCATATACTCGTAGTAACTTTAGCATGTGAGATGATGTGTTAAAAGTAGAAATATTATTGCTTATTGATTTCACTTTCAACAAACTGTTTTTATCTATTTATTTACATATTTTGCTTTTTCTGATTTCTTTTCTTTCTTTTGTGTTATGTCTACATCGATGTAAAATATATTGCAATAGATTTGGGAATTTTAATGGTGATGGTTATAACTTACTGATTCAGAATATTTGTTTACTCTAAACTAGAGATAACAGGTTACTCTCCTTTAACAGCATACAGCTTAGTGCCACTGATTATATCCTGACCACTAGCTCATAGAAAATACTTTAGCTCGGCTCTGAATAGTTATTATAGATTTCATTCAATAAAAGGCTATTTCACTCATTAGCAAACCTCCACTTACCAACTAGCAATGACCATAAGTCCAAAGATATGCTATTTTTATTTTTATTTCTTCTTCTAGTGTTAGTGAAGCATTATCAGCAGCAGCATTGCTGTTCTTAATGTCTGGCCCATGGTGAAATGCAGCCAACCATGTCAAAGAATTGGGCTTCTTACATGTACAGCCTGCTTGTTTGTTTCACTAGTATTTATCATTGCCATTACAGAAGCTAATAGTTGGCTACATGTAAACATGACAAAACATTGGTTTCAAATGTTGGCACAAGGCCAGCAATTTCAGATAAGAGAGTAAGTTGATTACATCAACCCCAGTGGTCAACTGGGGTTATTTTACTTATTTTACTGACCCTGAAAGGATGACAGGCAAAATCAACCTTGGCAGAACTTGAACTCAGAACATTAAGTTGGAAAAAATGTCACTAAGCTTTTTTTCCAATGCAGTAACAATTCTGCCAGTTAATTTAATGCTGCTTTAAATCATGACAAAATATTTAGAAACTTAAAAATGGAAAGAAGTTGGATTTTATTCTGCATTTTGGCTCCAATATTATCTTTCTGGGAACATGTGGGATGCATTGCTTTTTGTTTTTTAAGATTAATTACAAGGTCATTATTAAGCCTGGAGGATATGGTATTGTATCAAAGTCATACATAACATAGTTCATGAGTTCAAATTTGCTGGACATATGTGTAAATTTATTTAATATGTATGAGACAAGAGAACCTCTACATGGTAGCTCAGTCTATTAACAATAACAGCTAAAGTTTTCTCAAGGCAAATCTCACCATCTTAGGAAAGGAATGATACATAGGATTATCTTACAAAAACATAGGATGGGCATGGTCTAAATGTTTTTGGTCATAGATCTACTCAACTAGGATTGACCTAGAGCTAAACAATATCATGTGAACATTATGGAATAAAATCCAGAATCTGAAGAAATTAGTGATGATTTATGTGTGTCAACAACAACTGGTGTTAACAATTAGCAGAGCCATTTAACAGTATCATAGGCTTCAAGAAGAGCAATGCACTGGGACTGCTATGTACTCAATCACAGCATACAGAGTTTAGCATTTTATTGCCAATATATCTATACTTTAGATGGGCTTAATAAGTTCAGCTGTGATTCTTTTTTTTTTCTTTTTTACCTTTTCTTACATGTTTCAGTCATTGGACAACAGCTCATACAGGGACACTACCTTGAAGGGTTTTGTAAAAAGAAAATCGATCATAGGATTTATATTTTAAGTTTGGGACTTATTCTATCAGTTTTGGGGGTTTTACTGAATCACTATGTTATTGGGATGTAAACAAACCAATATCGTTTATCAAGCATTGGTGGGGAGCAAAGACAAGCACAAAGACCCAAACACACATGTATACATGATAGGCTTCCACACAGTATCCATTTACCAAATTCACTCACAAGGAATCAGATCAACCCAGGTCTATTATAGAAGGCACTTACCCCAGGTGCAACACTGCTGGAACTGAACATGGAACTATGTGGCTGCAAAGTGAACTTCTTAACCACACAGCCATATTTGCACCAAGATTATATAACAAATATCGGCGAGCTGGCAGAAATGTTAGCGTGCCAGGCGAAATGCTTAGCGGTATTTCATCTGTCGTTGTGTTCTGAGTTCAAATTCTGACAAGGTCGACTTTGCCTTTCATCCTTTCGGGGTCGATAAATAAAGTACCAGTTTCACACTGGGGTCGATGTAATCAACTTAATCCCTTTGTCTGTCCTTGTTTCTCCCCTCTATGATTAGCCCCTAGTGGGTAGTAAAGAAATATATATAACAAATATCATTAATTGGAAAAAGATTGTCCAACCTACAGCCAGGATAAATAAACTAACAACAGTATGCTAAGGCTTTCATCCAGCAATGAATTGACAAAAGTTGAAGAGATTCTTTGAAATATTGATCAATGATGGCAAACTCATATCACTAAAAGAGTACAGCTATCTACTGGGTATCAGTGGAAGTTTTCTCCTGGATTTATTTGCAATACTTCTAATCAAACTAAAGACTAGCTGAATATATTAACATCAGATATTATCGATACACTTAGGCTAAGGCGAAAAATGTTTGCTTCTATACTTTTCACATTTGAACTCTCATCTGAACATTATCAAGCTCTCCAATCAAATTCTCCTGTGTGAATATTAACTACGATAGACTGGCAAGTCATACAAGAGAGAAGGTTATTTGACTCTCAATTAATTAATAATTACAGAAACCAGAATTAAGAACTAGTTCTATAGACTGCTGCAATTTATGAAAGGATTAATTAAACTATCATTGAGGGAATGTGTGAGTATGTGTGTGTGACTGCATGCTATTGAATAAATCTGTGTTTGTGTGTGTATATTATTACAAAAATGTGTATATATACATTTTTGAAGGTATGTATATTTGTGTGTGTGTGTGTATGTATCATTGCAAGAATGTGTGAGTGTTTGTGTGTGTTTACACATGTGTAAGGTAGACATGTGGAAGTGAAATAAATGAGTATGGATTACTGAAGATTTGGATATATTTCCATGAATGTTTGTGCATACATTATGTATATGTCTGTTAGTGTTCATAATTGCTACTGTCTGTCAACTTAAACAATCGAATCACCTCAAGAGAAGCCTGAATAAATAATCTCTCTCACCTTCCCCCAGACACATTATCTCTCTCTTTCTCTCTCTCTCTCTCTTTCTCTCTCTCTTTCTCTCTCTTTCTCCCTCTCCCTCTCTTTCTCTCTCTTTCTCCCTCTCTTTTCCCTCTCTCTTTCTCTCTCTCCCTCTCTCTCTCCCATACACTCAACCTCTACCATAGACTCTCTACCCACCTTACACTCTCTTTCCTATACACATATACTTATTCCCCCAACCGCACCCTCTTTCTGTCTCACTTTAGTTCTCTCTCTATCTATCTAGGATCTAACTATATTTCTGCCTGTCTGTCTGTCTGTCTGTCTGTCTATCTATCTATCTATCTATCTATCTATCTATCTATCTATCTATTTATCTATCTATCTCTTTTCTCAGTAGCTTGATCTGAATATCATGTGTGTGTTGCTACTTTGCCATTAAGTCCAGCATTACTCAAAAGCCATGTGTGAGAAGGTTAGAATTCTGTATGGGTGATGAATTTACAAGGTTTGACAAGCCAACAAGTGTAACTTTAAGTGGTTGCTTAAGCTGCTTAAAAAAAGCAGCTAAATTCTCTTAAAAGGAAAGATACAGTGAACAATGTACAAAATACAAATGTGGCAAAATAAGAAATAAAAATGTAAATATGCAAAAAAGACAAGATGGTCACTTTTGGAATGTTTTTGATCATGGTTTATGCAATCAGAAGTGAATGGAAGATAACCAAAAGCAAACTTCAGTTGATATCTGCTGTAACAGTCAGTGAGTGTCTTGCCTTGCATTGGTTGTTGTTGTTACTGCTATTTAGCTATAGGTCTGTCCTGATATTACAGACCTATGATAAAAGGTATTCTAGTCATGATTATCTCATATTTTGTTTATGTGTAGGGAAGCCAGGAACATGTTAATAGCAATAATCATGATAGGCTTAGGCGTGGCTGAGTTGCACATGGTTCCCGGTTCAGTCTCTCAGCATGGCACCTTGAGCAAGTGCCTTCTACTATAGCCTCAGGTCAACCAAAGCCTTGTGAGTGGATTTGGTAGAGAGACACAAAAAGAAGCCTATTGTATATATGTATGTGTATATATATATATATATATATATATATATATATATATATAATAACAATAATTCTAGGATGGAATATATAAATATTTAATACATGACTATACACATTTCCACAAATCACATGACCTTAACATCAAGGTCCGTAACCATGAGAGGATTACAGTATTGTTTGTAGTGGAAGAATCACAGAGGGATTACAGTATAGTCTAGTGGAAGAATCACAAGGGATATTTATCTCTTCTTGTTAGTATGAAGGGATTAACATCCCTCTGTGATTCATCCACTAATGCAGTTTTGCCTGAATGAATCAACGATGATGATCAACCAGATGCCCATGTATACTATGGATTATACTGTAATCATCCCAAGGATATAAACCTTGATGTTATAAATTTCATCCTAGAATTATTGCTATGATTATATTTATCTTACATTATATCAGTATAGCCATGATGCAACCCTGAAAAACTGACTCACTAGTCAGTATCATTAGACAGTAGCCAACATAATGATATAGGAGCTTTATTTGCATACCCTTAACATTACAACAAACGAATTTAAATGATGTGTGTGTGTGTCTCTGTGTGTAGAAGGTTGAAACGTAACACACAAATTGATATGTACAAGGAAAATAAGACAAGATAGAAAATGCAAAAATAATTTTATCAGGAAATACATTTTGTACCAGTTTCAGTCTTTTTGACTTTCCAGCTAAGAGTAAAACAGGAAATACTATTAAATTGGAGAAAAAATTAAATGAAATGTTTTGCAAATATTCCCATAGTCTTCAAATAGGTAGGGCATTTTCCTTTTTACTGTCTGTCTGTCTCTCTCTCTTTTCCGTTGTGAAGGTTCTGTAGGTAGTTGCAGATCTAAAAACAATAGTGCTTATGGGTGCAAAGAAATGTTGGCTCTGAAGTTTGAAGGTTTAAGCAGCAGCAACCAAAGCAGGAGACAGTGAAGGAGAAGAAGGGGAGGAGGAGGAGGAGAAGAAGAAGAAGAAGAAGAAGAAGAAGAAGAAGAAGAAGAAGAAGAAGAAGAAGAAGAAGAAGAAGAAGAAGAAGAAAAGGAAAAGACAGGAATGGTATGACCTAGTAGTAGAGGCTGTTCCTGGAATCTTCTTTAATGGTCAAGTGATCTAAAAGTGACCTGTTGTGGCTCTAGCAGTAGTAGTGAGAAGTGTTCTAAATAAATTAATGGGTTCTTAACATATCTACCGTTTTTAATATTTACAAGCATATTATTCTAAGATCCATGTAGTAGTGTTATCTGTAGTGGAAGCATTCAAAAGAACAATGAGGATGTGACAACTGGAGGAAGAGGAAGCTACACCAGCACTTAACTGGTACTTGTTTTCAACTGAGCAGACTGGTGTAAAGTGAAATCAAATGCCTTGTTCAAAGATATGATGCACTGTCTGATTCAGAAATCTAACCCATAACCTTATGTTTACAATTTCAGTACCCTAAGTTTCATGCCTTCACAATAACCATGATATATAATTGAAAAATTAGTGACTTAAAATATTAAACTGACTAAATATGGTAAAAATGCTCATGGTAATAACAATGATATGACATTAATAATATTTTCTAGTTAAGGCACAGGATCAGAAATTTTTAGTGGGATGGGTTTAGTTAATTACATCGACTCTAGTGCTTGACTGCTATTTATTGACCAAAGGAATGAAAAGCAAAGTCAACCTCAGCAGTTTTAGAATTCAGAATATAAAGCCAGAAGAATTGTCACTAAGCATTTTGTCCAGCACAGTTGTGATTCTGCAAGTTTGATAATTTTTTTTTACTATAAGCAGAAGGCCTGAAATTTTGGGAGAAGGGCTAATCAGTTACATCAACCCCAGTGTTCAACTGGTACTTATTCTCTCAATACCAAAACGATGAAAGGCAAAGTCGACCTCTACATAATTCTAACTCAGAATGTCAAGTTTCAGATGAAATGTGACCAAGCATTTTGTCCAATATGCAAACAATACTGTAGTAGTAGTAGTAGTAGTAGTAGTAGTAGTAGTAGTAGTAGTAGTATGGTTTCGATTTTAGAGTGTAGAACAATGTCAATGACACCAATGCCACTGCTCAACTGGTACTTATTTTTTATTGACCTCTAAAGGATCAAAGACAAAATTGATTTTCATGGTATCTGAGCTTAGCATATAAAGAGATGAAAGGAATACCACTTTGCATTTTGTCTGAAGCACAGATGATTCTGCCAGCTTGTTACCTTCATAATGATGATAATAATAATAATAATAATAATAATAATAATAATAATAATAATAATAATAATAATAATAATAATAATAATAATAATAACAACAGCAACAATAATAACACAAGGCCTGAAATTTGGAGGCTCCTCTTACTTGAAGTCTCTTTTATTGCTTGCTCTAACCTCCAAGACCTCCCTAATTGAGCTGATTTATGATCAAATATGTTCCAACCAGGATAAGCCTATCTTTTGATATGTCTAAGATGACATTGTGCAGTTTACCTTTCCCTTTTTAGCAAAAGTAGAGTGTAATTTGAGGAAATTGCCTACTGTTTCTAGTAGTTCAAATGAAGTGACTGTGTAGGTACTCCATCGTTAGCTTGATGTATGTGTTGCTGCTCTCGTCAGACATCATCAAAACTGGCATTAATGTTCAGTTCAATTGTTACAATTTCAGTCAACAGTGTTTTTTGACCAAGATTTTTACATCAGCAACTTTCCTTTTATTTCATTACACAAAGATATTGAGTTAAGCATGTCGGATTCCATTTGTTCTGAAGCAAAAATATTTTATTATTACAACAAACTGAAGGATCTTAAATTATATTAGAATTTTTTATTTCCTTTTTGACAAATGGAAATAGACTAAAAACAAATATAAAAAGAATAAATTCAAAATTTCTATTATAAGATTTGTGTAATAGTTCTGAATTAAAAATATATATATATATATTAAAATGTTCCATAAATTTTAGTCCAGAAATTAATTTTATCAAAACTGCTTGATCAAATTTAGTGAAAAACTTTAATGAAAGTTAAATCTAATTTACTTTTGGAATATTTCATCATTTCTGATATTCTACCATGAAGGATCTGACTTCTTAACTATGATGAAAATTTTAAAATAATATCATCAGCATCAATAACAACAAAACCAACAAAAGGTTATCACTGAATAGAATAATTAAGAAAAGTGAAGAAATTAAAACAATAAAACAAAACATGAGCTCATTGAGAAAATAGAAAATGTTTCACTAAACATGATTAGCAAAATATTTTATTGGCAAGTGAGTTTAACAATCAGTTGTGTGATTGAAAATCTAAAATAAAATTAAAATATTCAGGAAATATGTTATTGGTTATCAAACTCATGATAGACCATTAATATGATGGCTTTCAGATGAAGATTGGAGAAATTAAATGCAAAAGAAGAACAACAGAAAATTTATTCAGAATTTGTCAATAAATGCATAGAAATTTTCTTTAGAAAATCTTAAGTTGAATAGTGAAGACTTCATTACAGAGTGAGATATGGCATCAAATCAAGACCAATTTAATTTCCAGAAAAGAAAAAGAAAACTTTAATAGATTTTTTTTTCATTACTAAATTTCTCAGATCTAAATATTTTTGAAGAATATTCTGTGATGGACAAAGTGAAAAGGCAAAGATTGTGAAATTTGAGCCAAAATTGTAACAGAATTTATCAGTAAAGATACTGGAAACCTTAAAAAAAGTTTGAAGTGTTAATTTTAGTAATTTTTCCATAATTTAAGATAAAATTATGTTACTTTGGTACAGAAATGTTAATAAGAATATCTTACATAGCCAAGTTCACATAGATTCAAGTGTACCGTATCAGCAACCAAGTCTTCATATTCTATTAGTGCCATTTCTCTTTACAACCCTAATTTTGAAGTTGTACTTGTCTGACAAGTGATTTCATATGAGATCGTGTTTTAGAACTTAGGTCATTACAGCATGGAAGACTTTCAAAACCATGCAGAAACTTTTAACTTCATTAATCATTTATTTTTTGGTGTCAAAATTTTCATAGCACTTTCTACAATCCGGTCACTGACCTTGTTACACTACAACTAGTTTGGAACTTGGTTACTGATCAATTTATAATGGCATCAGCATTTCAAATTAATTATTCTTTTTTTCTTTAGTGAACTTGATAGTTTCTCTATGTCTAAGAATAGCTAAAATATGTTTTCTATGCTGTAATTGCATATAATTCCACAGTTATCAGTTTCCCTTCTATTTGAGTTTGTTCTGGTTTTGATTTTAAATTTTAGTCATTTCCTGTGCTTGGATTGCTAATGATCTTCAGACAGTCATAAACATTACCAGCTTTTATTCTCAGCACAAATCCAGTTAAGCTTCAAGAATGTTTAGCCCAAGTAGCACTAAAAGAAGTTTTCATATAGAAAATACATAATAATGTTACTATCTATTGTCCATACTGACATCAGCTCCATTGGTGAGGAGTCAAGGTTGAGTCAACCTTGAATCCTCAAATCAGTAAGTCCAGAAGGACATGGAAATTTGAATTCTTGTATTTGTTTGATTTGCATCTAACAGTCACAAAGGCTTTTAAAATTGCCACAAAAAATATTTTGAAGATGAAATTAATACCATGCACAAATGGTAGGGATGCATGGTAGGATAATGTTATTTTGCTTAAAAATTTATGCAAGGATAATTTTGATTAGAAACAAATTTTTTTCAGCATCACCAAGATGACAAAGAATAGAAATCCCCACTAAGCATTACTGATACATATTTCATTGACATGGGAAGAGAATTAAGATCTGGTCTAAATATCAGAAAGAATATAAAAATATTCTACTTCACCTCTTTAACATCCTTATCTAGCACCATTATCACCTCTCTACTACCATTATCATTATCCTTGTTTATCTTACTAATGGTATTAAATGGTTGAGAATTTATGTAAGCACATTAGGTTGTGTTGATAAAGATATCAAAAGGATTAGAGTCCTTACAAGTGAAGGTACATCAGCTTATTTCGATAAAGATATTAAAAAGGTCAGAAACCCCATAAACTGACTATTTTATCTTGGTAATGATATCAATAGGTGAGAATCCGTACAAATGAAACACACTTTACAAATACTAATGATGATGAGGATGATGATAGATGTTATCATATAAGCTGAGGCTCATCTAACTTGTATAATAAGCAAGCTGGCTTATATTGGCAATGATATCTGGTCATAATGACTGATATTGAATGCACCAAAATAATGTAAGAAATGATGTTTCCATGGGTATTTATTTGTGAATAATTTCTAAACTAATATTCCTGATAGATTTTAGAAATAATGTTGTTTATTACTCTTTAGCTATTGGTTATTTATGCATACAGTACTGAATTGTCATACTATGTATATATATATATATATACGTAATTGCCATTATATATACATATGTAAATGTGTGTGTGTGTGTATGTGTAAATACACATACATGGTGCTCCAGCATAGCCACAGCCTTTGGGCTGAAATGTATAAAAGAATAAAAAAGATATATATATATATACATATGCATGTATGTAAATATGTATTATTGATAAATGATCAACAGATTTATAATTAAATTTGTCACTTTATTTACTTTTTACAAATATCTAACATTTAGTAATGTTTGTATAATAAATTTCATCTGTAAATATTTAATTTATACCTATTTTGAGAGCAGAGCTAGCAGTAATAATAACATAACTGACAAATAGTTGTGACAGTAGTGTTTCACACTTCCTTACTGGCACTATGTTGTTTCTATAGCCAAGACACTTAGCAGTCAACTGATTCACTCTGTAAATAATTACAAGGCATTTATCAACAAGAGAAACTTGCACAAGTTGCTGCAGTGTTCATTGGAACTCAGAAACAAGTGGTTGCAAAGCAATTCCTTATCTACACATCCATATCTACACCCACATTGAGTTCACTTTTACTTTATTGCATAAATAGATATAGTATGACAACATCATTATTTTTGCACCCACTTTTCCATGCTGATATTGGTTTGACAAAACTTATCGAAGCAGATTTTTAATTAATGGCTTATCTTCTAGTTATAGAGAATAATTATATTTATCCATCATCATCATCCTTATTATCATCATTTAACATTCATGTTCCATGCTGGTATGAGTTGGATGGCTCACCAAGTATTCAATGGGTACCAGGACCACACCATGCTCCAGTGTGTGCTTTGACATGGTTTCTGCATTTGGATACCCTTCCTAATGTCAACCATTTCACAGTGCATACTGGGTGCTGTGTTCGTTCCACTGGCACTACTGAGGTCCCCATATAGTGCACAAGTCTACAAAATCCCATGGCAAGCAGGATGCATCCTTATATTAGAAAACGATCAAGGTATGAGAGAAAAGGTTTGTGCTGGCAGTGGTAGCTGCAGCTGGTGGTGGTGGTTTTACTGCTAATAATATCACTTACTTTTGAAAGGAGCCAACAAATTTAATTAACGTTAGAAAGGGTGGAATATAACAGCAATCAACTTTGCTGACAGGTCAAACTCTGTGAAGAACAATTTTCGTATTTTATCTTTCAGTAAGATAAAGATAAGTCAATAAAAATAAGTACCAGTAATATACTCAGGAGAAATCAGCCCAGTAAATAATCTTGCAGCAAAGTCTAACTTTGCTCTTAATCAAAAGAAAATCAATAGCAGTAGCAGCAGCAGCAGCAGCAGCATAAGCAGCAGCAACACCAGCAGTAGCAGCAGCAGTAATGGTGGTGGTGGTGGTGGTGGTGGTGGTGGTAGTGGTGGTGGTGGTGGTAGTAGTAGTAGTAGTAGTAGTAGTAGTAGTTGTTGTCGTCTCAAAAAAATTGTTGCTGTAGCAAGACCAAAAGCAGCAGTGATACAACAGAATTAATTAATCGTTTAAAATCTATGACATAATTACAAAGCCCATGATAACTGTAGGAACAAGTTCACATCTGATAACTTAACAAGGTTTTATCTAAAATTTTTGTATTTATTTCATCTATTTTACTCTACATTAGCAGTTAAGGTTCATTCCAATATGTCTCTATGGTGTAGTATTTTTCTTTTGTTTTTGTTTATATTTATTCATTTATCTTTTACTGTTGCTTTGTGATAAACATAACACTACTGAGAGAAAGCTCCAGGCATTCATTACCATTGGTGTAATGCTGTTGTTTTTTAGTGCTCTTGAAAATTAAAGGCAGAAAAGGAAATGTTCATTAGAATCATACATGTACACACGCACACATGTATGTGTCTCTGTGCTTGCATGCATGTGTACATGTATGTGTAAATATATGTATATATGTGTGTCATATACATTATATATATGTGTGAGTGTGTGTGTGTGTATGTATGCATTTATACACTCATAAACATATTTATACATGCATACATACAAATACAGACATGTAGGCATACACACACATGCATTCATATACATATGTATACATACATACATATATTTGCATATTCCTGTACATATTCGTATATATTTCTCAGCTATTTTAACTTTACGCTTTTTCAACACATCAGAATATTTGTTTAATGTTTCAAGGTGGTAGTTGTGATAGTGGTGGTGGTGGTGGTGATGGTGGTGGTGTTGGTTGTGGTTGTGGTGGTGGTTGTGGTTGTGGTGGTTGTGGTTGTGGTGGTGGTGGTGGTGGTAAAATGAAGATCGCAGAGGTGGTGGCAGTGGCGGCAATTGCAGTAGTGGTGGCTGCAGTAGACGCAGCATGAAAGCAGTGGCAGCTGGGTCAGTGGTGGTGGTGGTGACAGCAACAGTGGCGCTAGTAGCGGAGGCGGCAGCAAGCAACAGCAGCACCAGCAACGGCAGTGGCAGCAGTGACGGTGGTGGTGGTGGTGGCGGCGGCGGTGGTGGTGGTAGGTAGCTGATGTGATAGCAATTAATGTAATCTTCATAAATATTATCATAGATATCAATATTATCAGTGGAAGCAGCAACAACATTGTCAACATCATGTACAGTAATTATTGCTAGAAATAGTTGTAAAAATCTGACATCATCATCATTATTATTATTATTATTATTATCATTACTATTATAGTTATCATTATTATTATCATTATTATTATTATTATCATTATTATTATTATTATTATTATTGTTATTATTAATTTAAGGGTCATTAACTAATAAGTATTTAAATCATTGTGGAAATCAGATTTCAGATTAATTGAATGTTATTGATTAAATTGCAACATGGTTATTCTTACAGACAAGTTATTAGTGAAGGTGTAGCATACCTTTCATTCACACTTCCTGTTTCTCTACCAATAAGTATGTGTGTTTATATGCAAATATACTGAGAATTAAATGCAGACAAACCTACATTTTAATGCATAAAGATATATGTACGCACATTTATATTCATTTGCGTATCTACCTGCACTGGGTGTAGTAATATCATTTATTTCTTGTATATAAAGATGTTTTTATTTAAACCATATGTTTCTAGAATATATTCATTTAGTGCTTTAAATTCACACTCATTAATCTATTTATCTATCTGTGTGTGTGTATATATATATATATAGTAACAACTACAGCATTAGACCAAGAAAACACCCACTCAAGAAAGAAAAAAAAATATATATATATATATATATATATATATATATAGCATGAAAGACGCCTGAAAAGCATCCATCTGGACTTGTTGGTTGCACACCTATGGCATCATGCATGTATAACTTATAAATATGGTTATTACATAAGTTATAGCCATCTTGAAACAGCTGTCAGGAGAGGATTTTACATTATTTTTCTTTATTTTATAATCTGAGTTTTTGCTCCATGTAAATTTGTCTCAAGCCTAATTGTGTTTATCTCCCTAACTACATCTCTCTCTTTGTTATATATATATATATATATATATAGAGAGAGAGAGAGAGAGAGATACACACATGTGGATATATATTATACATATAGAGAGAGAGGGAGTGTAAGTAGGTGAAAGCAAAAGAAGCTCAATATACAATAGATAACACAAAGCAGTGTTCAAATGGAAATGAATTTCAACTTCATTTTCTTCACTCGGGGCCAGCATCTCACATCAAAAGATAACTATAAGAGCTGCTATGGAGGTGGTAAATGAGATTAACACAGGTTTGAAACACGTATTTACATGGAGCACAAAATGTACCTGATAAAATGAAAAAGGCATGTAAAATCTTATCTTAACAGCTGTTTCAAGATAGTTGTAATTTATGTAATAACCATATTTATACGTAATATGTGCTTAATATGTTAGAGGCGTGCAACCAGTAACAAGTCCAGGTAAAATTGTTAAAGCTAGGTCACTCTTTACAAGAGCAGAATGGCCATGCTACTTTTGTAAAGGGTAGCCTTACTTACTCTAACGATTCCATCTGGACTTGTTGGTTGCACACCTATGGCATCATGCATGTATAACTTATAAATATGGTTATTACATAAGTTATAGCCATCTTGAAACAGCTGTCAGGAGAGGATTTTACATTATTTTTCTTTATTTTATAATCTGAGTTTTTGCTCCATGTAAATTTGTCTCAAGCCTAATTGTGTTTATCTCCCTAACTACATCTCTCTCTTTCTTTTTCTCTCTCTCCTCTCTTGCTCTATCTCTTTCTCTACATATATATATGTATGTGTGTATGTATATATATATATATATGTGTGTGTGTTTGTATGTATATATATATATATATATGTGTGTGTGTGTGTGTGTGTGTGAATAAAACAGGATTTGGGTTTAAAGTGAAGGTATCCAGGTAAAAATAATTGTGCATATCAGGTAAAAACACAAGCATTTACACAATAGACCACTACACAGGCATCTCTGAAGACAGCTTTCAACCACAAATCCAGACAAAACAAATTCAATGCTTTTCAGGCATGTAGACAAAAACATAAGACAACGTTGATTACTCTGCTTCAAAAAGGGATCTAAATGAGTTAAATTGTTTGTATGGTATTTTAGTTTATAGGACTAAGCTGATGAATTAACAGAGTTGTCAGGGCATCTTACTGAATGTTGCATGGGATTTTTTGTGACATTTTATTTCTGAAATCAACTTTAATTTCATTTTTCAAGGCTGATGAAGAAAGACAACCTGCACCAAGGTAGTGGATTAATGGAATTATTAGAATGTCAAACTAAGATGTCTTGTGATATTTGTTCAGATGCTCTGACAAATTCTACCTTGCTTCCTAAAAGCACTTACACCAGTCTGCAGGTCTAATGTGATAAGTAAGACAAATCTGTGAATCAAAGTCCAGCACTAAACAACCAAATAAATGGTTGGGATTAAGTGAATATTTAGAAAGGGAGTCCTTCTGCTAGTGATCTGTGCCCTGGTAAATATATGTATTTTAGTCAACCTTAAACAACACAGGAAGAAAATAAATAGTTAATTCCATAAAGTCTTCTAAGTCTGTCCTACTCAACAAGGTGGTCCGCGGACCAGTGTCGCTCCACGAGCCATCAGCTGTCAGTACATGGCAAGTTTCCAGAAAAGAAAACAATAATAGCATAATTTCAGTAATTCTGCCTTATGCTCTGCAGTAAACAACTTATCAGCTTATGTAAAATTGTATTATTTGTTTACAAAATAAATATAAGATAAAAAATTGTCAACTTTTATTATATTCATTATGTATATATATATATATATATATATATATATATATTGTTTCTGGTATAAATTAATATCACTAAGAAATATTACCAGTGCATGGCACATTGGTAAAAAATAATGGCTAGTACACCACATGAGATAGTTTGAGAAGCCCTGCTCTAGGTGATTAATTAAAAGCCTGCTGAGTCACTGCTGAGAAAGCTCTCTCATTGTCTCAAGATCTTTGTGGTTCTAGATGTTGTCACTTAGTCACAGGCCAAGCCTGGCTAAGCAAACCTCTGATCAAAAGTGCTACCACCATGAACATCCCATCTTTATTCTCATGTTTTACGTATCTCATCATCATCGTCGTCGTTTAACGTCCACTTTCCATGCTGGCATGGGTTGGATGGTTTGACTGAGAACTGGTAAGTCAGAAGGCTGTACCAGGCTCCAATCTGATCTGGCAAGGTTTCTACAGTTGGATGCCATTCCTAATGCCAACCACTCTGAGAGTGTAGTGGGTGCTTTTTACATGCCACCGGCACAAGGGCCAGTCAGGTGGTACTGGCATCAACCAAATTTAAATGGTGCTTTTTATGTGCCACCGGCACAGGAGTTAGTCAGGCAGCACTGGCAATGACCACACTAATACTACATTATCTAGTGTAATCTTAAATGTAATCTTATTCTTAAGAACATAGATGTGATTTAAGGAAAATCTGGCTGCTATTTTTCTTGTAGGTCAAGTGAGAATGTAATGACTAGTTAGCTAGCAACCTTCATGTTTCTCACAGCAGCTGGAATGACCAAGAATATTGTGTATGATAGTAAACAAAAGGGAAATAACTATTCTTGCCTTGCAGGGAACAAATCTTTTAGAATATTCATGTCATGATAAAAATACAATTATACATAAAACACAAATTTCCCCTAAATTTCTGAAAGCTAAATACCACCATACTGTGTTTTATTTTCCCTTCCAAAATATTTGAAAATGAAAACATATTGATTTTTATTTGTTCTGACAGTGATCAGGAGTTGTGATGCTGGTACTGTGTCTCTGTGTGTATTAATAGCTCTGATAAACAACAAGTCTTGAAGACATTGTATGTATTCATTCTGTAGTTGTGCTTATATACAATGTATAAATATGTATGTACATTGTGTGTGAATATGTGTGTCTAACACAGAATCTTTGTGTCTCTTGTATATTAGAATACTTTGTGGCTTGGTAGAACCACTGAAGCATCAAACAAAATACTAAGTAGTATTTGTTCTGGCTCTTTACATTTTGAGCTCAAGTACCATTGGGTCATTTATGTCTTTTATATTTCGAGGATTGATAAAATAAAGTCCCAGATCATGATGGAGAATTGACAGAATATGTGAAAATGTTTTTGCAGTATTTATTTCAGTTCTGTACATTATCTTTTATTTGTTTTAGTCATTGGACTTAGGCCATGCTGGGGCACTGCTTTGAAGAGCTTCATTGAACAAATCGACACCTGCACTTATTTTTTTAAAAGTCTGGTACTTATTCTATCAATCACTAGATGCAAAACCACTAAGTTGGAAGGATGTAAACAAACCAACACTGGTTGTCAAGTAGTAGTGATGGTCAAGCACAGCACTAATATACACACAAACACACACACATACATATATACATACACACACACACATATATAGATATATATAGATGTATATATAAATATATATATGTATATGTATGCATATGTATATAAATATATATATATATATATATATACACATATGTATGTATGTATATAATTATATATATATATCCTTTAAGTTTGTTTACAATAAACGTTTTGAATATGCATATAAAAGCCTTTATTTTATTATGCTGGTACAGCCTAATGATATCTACTGGCAATAATAGTTTTTGGGGATTCCAATGAGCTGTGCTGATATAATGTAGGATAAATATAGTAATAATAATAATAATCCATGGGTGGAATTTATAAACATTTTAATGCATCACTACGTTTCTTAAGATCATAGCCAGTATTCCAGGGCTGATTACTATACAGTTTGTAATATCTATGGACATCAGGCAGATCATATTCATGAGTCTAAATTCCTCTCTAAACAGAATAAAATTGGTGATAGCAAAACATGAAGCTATTATTACTCTTCTAAAAGATCACAAATCCAATTTGAGTAATAAGCCTAGTTGTAGACTTTTAAACCCAACAACCCTGAAGCTTGCCCACTTGAGCAGGCATGTAATGATAAACTCCATCATATACAAGACTGAAGTTATAGCTCCAAGACAAATCAATTGAAAAGAAGAATTACATTAGGTTGTATGAGGGTGAATTGAAGAGACATTATGAAAACCACCTATCTTCTTTCTGGCACATTGATAAAAGTAATGCAACTAAGTTGGCTAGCCACATGGAATTTGAAGAGCTGCTCCACACCACATACAGTTAGGTGGAGAATAGTGGAGAAATCCAAGCCATATGTTAATGGATCTAAGAAATGTAATTTATGCATAACAGAAAGATCTCATGTTCTTCTTTGATCCAGCAATTCCAATACACTGCTTAATTCCAGATCTGAAAGTTTTAGCAGGTAGAGACACAGAGAGAGGTTTCTTTTATAAAATTGAAGGGCACCATCTGCTTCAGACTGAGTTGCTGTCTTGCCTACTTTGACATATTTTTTATTTTGTTCTAAACCAGTTACATTTAATGAGGCAATCATGAAATTTAGTGGGAGGGGGCCAGTGAATTAGACTGACCACAGTACACAACTGGTACTTAATTTATTGACCCTGAAAGGAAGAAAGGCAAAGTTGACCTTGGCAGAATTTGTACTCAGAAAATAAAGACAGACAAAATACCTACTTCTTTACAACCCACAAGGGGCTAAACACAGAGGGGACAAACAAGGACAAACAAATGGATTAAGTCGATCACATCGACCCCAGTGCATAACTGGTACTTATTTAATCAACCCCGAAAGGATGAAAGGCAAAGTCGACCTCAGCGGCATTTCAACTCAGAACGTAGAGGCAGACGAAATACCGCTGAGCATTTCACCCAGTGTGCTAACGATTCTGCCAGCTCACTGACTTGTTTGTTTGTGCACAAACACAAGGAATGCAGCTCGGATAAAGGACAGAGGCAAAGACTACTGAAAAGGTTGCAAGACACAACGAAAATTATAGAAAAAATCAATAAGTAAATGAGTGGAAACTGAAGCGGTGAGTGTGTTAAATAATAAGGCACTTAAAGAGAATACTCTCCCAAGACACAACAAAATATACTTCAACACACAAACTGACATAAAGAATCTTGCAAACCAAATCCAAATATATATATATATGTGAAGGTGCATGGCTTTGTGGTTAGGGCATTCAGCACATGATCGTAAGGCATGAGTTCAAATCCCAGTGATGCATTGTGTCCTTGAGCAATCCACTTTATTTCATGTTGCTCCAGTCCACTCAGCTGGCAAAATTGAGTAGTACATGTATTTCAAAGGGCCAGTCTTGTTACACTCTGTGTCATGTTGAATCTTCTTGAGGACTATGTTAAGACTACACGTGTCTGGAGTGCTCAGCCACTTGCACGTTAATTTCATGAGCAAGCTGTTCTGTTGATCGTATCAGCTGGGACCCTCATCATCATAACTGATGGAGTGCTCCTATATATATATATATATATATATATATATATATATATATATATATATATAATCAAAATAAGCAACATTTGATTTATATGGATAATACCATACCAAATTCTGGTGCCCTTAACTTAAATACCATATTCATCTGAATCTAAATTTTTGCTGAACTTATATATATATATATATATATATATATATATATATATGTATATGTATATAATGAGAGAGGGAGAGAGAGAGGTGGAAGGGAGGGAGAGAGAGAGATAATGATGCAAATAAACACACTTGGACTTAATGTATAAAATGTGCAAACATTCATATACATATAAATAAATATAAGGATATATAGAGTGAGAAACAAAACCTTAAAGTGTTCAGAAGATGAATATCCGTGTATAAGAATGCGGATATTTATATATTTACAGAACAAATTTACACAAAGTACAAAAGATAAAGAAAACTAAGGGAAGAGGGCATAGTATTTCAAGTCCAACAGTTGTTTCAGCTGTTACATAATAGTTGTATTGATAGCAGATGGAGTGTGCAAAACATCAAGGATATGTAACCATTAATGGATGCATATAAACATTACCGTAAAGTTGGGCTCCATCATCAGGGAGGAGAGGTATGTGTGTGCATGTATGTATAAATATATATATATATATATATATATAAATTCACACACACACATGCACACACTGATACATAGGTAGATAGATATGTATGTAAAACAGATATTAACACATACACACACATACATATGTATATGTGTATGTGTTTATGTATCCATGCATGTATTACTATATATATATAATGTATGTATGTGTGAGTGTGTGTGTGTGAGTATGTGTGTGTCTCTGTGTGTATGTGTGTTAATATATACATATTTATATAAACATATATCTAACATTACTTTATATATTAAGATATAGTTCTGAGATTGACTTAATTCTATTATATACAAATACATGAAGCATTCTAAGTAAACCTTTAAAATATTCTCATTATAGTTTGTAGACATTTATTTCTTTTGTGTGTGTGTGTGTGTGAATATATGTGTGTCTGCATATACATACATACATACATACATACATACATATATATATATATATATATATATGTATGAATGGAGGTATGTATGTATATACATATACATACATACATATATATGTGACTGTGTGTATGTACACAGACATTGATAAATGTGTGCATATATATATGTGTGTGTGTGTGTGTTTATATATGTATGCATACACACACACACATGTATATATATATATACAAATTCATATACATATGTGTATGTGGGTATATATTTTTTTAAATGTGTGAGTTGGCTACAAGTCAACTAACACACATCAGTTTCACTCTAAGCTAAATTCATCAAAGTAGAAACATCAATGCTGAAAGTTACCTCACACAGATTATACTGAGTGGTGGTGGAGGTGGTGGCGGTGGCAGTGAGGGCTGATGGAGTAGATGAGGTGTATTTGTAAGCAACATCATTTATTATCATCATCATCGTTGTCGTCATCGTCATCAACTTCATCATCATCATCATCATCAACTTCATCATCATCATCATCAACTTCACCATCATCATCATCAACTTCATCATCAACTTCATCATCACCATCACCATTATTTTTGATGTTGTCTTCATCATCATCATCAATGTAATTTACCATTCCCATTATTGTAATTATCAGCATCCATACCAGCAGCAGCAATACCAATATCAATGGCACCAGAGATAGCAATAACATTTTCACCACTCTTACCATCACTAGCACAATTTCTACCAACATAACACATTTTCATTCTTCATTACAAGCACTGGAACCACAAACCACTGAGGGTACCCTTTCACATTTACTCAGCCTGTTATAAAATTAGCAACTGAATTTCTCTGAAATTACTCTCTGCTGTAAAGGTAAAGCATATTCATAAATTCAATCTAAAAAACAATATGGCAGTATACAAATGATCTGATGATCAGAGTTTGAATGTCAGTTAAAGGATATGTGAAGAGAGAATAACAGTTCCATAAAGTTAAGGCCAGTAATTCACTCTTCTTGTTAAATGGATAAGAGATAAATTTCGCTAAGATAGGATGTGGAACAGTTTTAGCTATTTCCCCAGCCAAGACTGTTTTTCTTTTACTTGTTGAGTTTGGGAGAACAGGCATTGCCCATGACCTTCACAAACAATCCAAGAATAATGGGTTTGATGCTATTAATGGTTCATTTAAATTATTGAATATCAACACCCACAGGTAAAACACAAGCAGCACTAAAATCATTACCTTTCAAAAACACCTGAAGTTCAAAATTGATAGCTATTTAAATCTCAGTACTTGACTGGTATTTTATCTTATCATCACCAGAAGAATAAAAGGCAAAATTGATCCCAACAGAATTTGAATTTAGAATGTAAAGGATCATAACTAAATACTGCAAACATTTTGTCCAACGCTCTAATAATAAGTGAGCCTACTCAGTGGTATAATAGGCACACATGGCTTGATATCATATCTATTCACAATCATAGCTGTGTAGTTCTGAAGCTCATCTTACAACCATATGGATGTAATACATGCCAGTCTCATAATCAAAGCACAGACGTCTTCATCAAATTTTGAATAAATAAAAAATGAGGAATTTTAATTACTCCATACTATTGCTGTAATTGCTACCACAAAACATTCACACAGGCCAATATGGGAACTTTCCATAGCCATTTAATCTGGTAATTGTAACTACCAAATCTTCAAAAACTATCTACAGATTTTAAAACTAAAAGTACATAATTACAATCTTGCACATTCTAGATGTCATTTGAAGCACACAAACTCATCTTTCTTAAACACAGTTAAGCAGATGAAGGAGCTTTTTTAACATAATTCAGTAATCTATTTTTTATAATTTAAGAATGCCTAAAATGATTATTGGCAATGAGAGCAGAATAAATTGAGAGAATACTGTACTACAAGTAACGGGGTTAGTATTATTTCTCACGTGGTTAGGAACAAACATTTAACTCACAAGTTCACTGACTTGTTGATAAGTACTCACTGAGTGATAGCTTATTACTGTAAGCAGTAGCAGCCTGCTAAATTACCAAGCACTTGATTAAGTTACAGCATCAAACCTCTTCCTGTGGATTTAGTGGTGTTTTGAAGCAGGTGGGCTATGTGTTATGGGTTAACTTATATAAATATACAGTGGTACTACAGAAAACAATATACTTCTTTCTTTTATTCTTTTACTTAATTCAACCATGGGATAGCAACCATAGCTAGGACATCCAAAGCTTAGTCAATTATATTGCTCCTCATTCTTATTTCAGTCTTGTATTTATTTTATCAATCTCTATTTGGAATAGTTAAGTTACAGAATAGAAAGAGACCTACCACAACATCAGTTTTTAGATTAGTATAAATGTAAACACAGATATGGATAGCACATGCTTATATACAATTATATACAATGGGCTTCTACACAATTTCCATATAGCAAATACCACTCATGAGATATTGATGAATACAAGGCTTATAGAAAAATGTTCAATGTGGCACACAGTAGACTTGAATCTGGAACCACATGATAGTTAAGTGAGCTTTTTAACTACACATCTATGTCTGTAACTAAATATCTTTATATCAAAGCATGGGTGGCTCAAGATATTTGATAAAGGAAATGAAGGTTCAACAACTTCTGAATGTCTAACTTGAGGAGGAATGAGATTAACTAGTTTCACTTGATTAAGACATGGGAATGAAGTCTTATGTAGCGCTTCTTCCACAAAAAGAATGTTACGGGGTTCACCAACAACAAAAAGACTATGTGTATTGTCTCTCCACCTCAGACTAATAAATAATATATAATAAAATAGAAGGGAAATATTTATTGTAGAAAGCCGAAATAGAATAGCAGCAAAAGAAAGTAAGAAAAGTATTTAAAATCAACAGAAGTTTTCATTAGATGCTAATTGACACAGAACAAGTTATTACAGAAAAGGTTCTTATTTATATTGATTATGTAATGATTTGTAGTAAAGCCAGTGAGCTTTCTTGCAATAAACTTTATAGATAGTAATATACGAAGCTAAGAAAGCTAAACAACTCAATTTCCTTCAAACAACATATCTTTTGCCAGATCAATGTCACTTTTCACCACATATTCCTCGTGTCTATCGAATGTCATGTTATCTTCATGGAAACTTGCCATTATTAAAAGTACACAGTATGTTTCTTGTGTCTTCATGAAGAAATTGTAGTCTACTACTTAGAGTGGAAGCATCGACTAAGAGATATTGATTCAAATATCACTTCCATTGAATATACATTGCTGAAGACTCCATTCAGTTAATATTAATGTAGTGAAGTCCATAGACCAAGAGACTAGTTTCTTAGGAGCCAACACTAAGTTTCAATTCTCAGTTGAAGCCATTGCACTTACTACTGGTAATGCTCTTAAAGAAACGAAATTTCTTCTTCTTTTAGAATACACAGCCAAATGTCTACTCAAAATTATATAAGGTTCATAAAATAATAAAAAAGACTGGGGAATGAACACAACATTACATGCCCTACACTTTTTATCCCTCATAGATGCAAATATCCATCCATCCATCTATGCACACATACATGCATATATACACACACATACACACACACACACACACACACACACACACACACACACACACACACATATGTACTGTCATAGTAATCATTTGCCCCTCTGATGTGAATATTTCTTTAGAAGTCAAAGAGAAAGAGGGTAACTATGGACAACTATGTCGAAACCTCCAGCTTCTATATCCAGATTATCTATTAATTCACATGTATACCAATAATAATTGGTGCACTTGGTTTAGTGAGTAAATGCCCATATGACAATCTGGGTAAGCAAGGGTTTTCAGAAAAAGAAATCAACCAAATAACTTGCACATTACAAATACAATCTGTAAGTGGAACAATAAAAATATGCAAGCCTTTGCTCATTTAAATGTGACATTGGTTTTGTCATGTACATCCCAAGGATGAAGCTTTGTATCTTTGTTAGGAACCAGTTCCTTCCTCAGAATTAGAATTTTAATAATCAAAAATAGAAGAGGACATACATACAACATACCACAAGGATATACCCTGGCACTTACCACCATCTTTCTCTCTCTTCTTTTACTCAACCAACCTATTTATATTCTGATGCCCGTCCCTTGTGAGTATGCCCAACACTTTGCTACCATCTCTCTTCTGCTCTTTTGCACTCTTGCTGTCTCCCACTGCTCATCCCTTGGGCTAGGTAACCTTGCATCTCCTTTACAGCAGCACAGCTGTTTCTGTTCTCATTTCTGATCTCTCTCTCTCTCTCTCTCTCTCTCTCTCTCTCTCTCTCTGGCTGGGTAACCATGTACCTCCTCTACTGCAAGACACCTATTTCTGTCTCACTCTAACCTTTCATCCTCTGACACAAGTTTCCCTCCTCAAATGCTCCTGCCCCTCTCAAAATTCCTTCTCTTGCAAGTTACTTGGTGACCCTGCCAGTGCTGATGTCATGTAAAAAGCATCCAGTCCACAGTGTAAAGTGGTTGACATTTGGAAAGGCACTCAGTAATAGAAACCTTAACAAAACTGACCTTACTTGTGTTTGTACCACGTAAAAATCACTCAGTCCACTCTGCTGGGTGTTTGGTGTTAAGAAGGGCATCCAGTTGTAAAAACCCTGCCAAAACAGACACAGAAGTCTCCTGCCTGGCCAGCTCCTGTCAAACTGTCCAACCCTTGCCAGCATGGAAGGATGATGATGATATATATATGAAGTCAAAGCCATAGATGATTTTGTTTTCATCCAAATGGTGTTGGAAGGATACTAATAATATGTAGGTGTTATTTTGGCCCATTTAATCCTTTGCTGCCAGCTTTTATTTCCTGTGCTGCTCCTACTGTGCCAGTTTCTTTTTTAAAAAAGGCCACAATTGCACAATGAAAATGCTTTTAATTCAATTGAATATAAAGAATGGACTAAGCAGAGCACACACGTGGATGGAAGGTGTTGCTGAAGAGGTCACAGTTGTGTGATGAAAGATTTCCAGACAATGGACATAAGTTAAAATAAGAACAGTAATAAACAACTGAAGAACAAATATATAGTGCATGTGTTTATTTGGAAAAAAAAATGACCGTCCCAAAATGCAATAAATATACATTAATACAATGTAAAGCCTATTAAAATTACTATATACAAAGATAAGTTTTTAAAATAATGATATAATTAGGTATGAAATATTTTAAAACATTGATCAACTTATTATCTAACCTGACACTAAACATTCATTCCTTTCTTTCCACTTATCATCCTTCAAACACATCTTGCACCTTTTAGCTAGGGCTTGTTTTGTTTTTTATAGAGATTGGAGGGGTTGATGATAGGATATGCCTCTCTGTCAGATGTAGGGGGAAACTTCCACGGTTGAACAACCACCTAAGGCATAGAGATTTTCTTCAGTCATTTTTCAAATCATTTTAAAGTGAAAATTAAGAAAGAGTGTATTGGTGCCAATCTTCTTATGTGTAACAGAAGCATAGTAGTGTGATATCAAGTATGTGGGGAAAAAAAAACTTTTCTTATACCACTTAATATTTTGTTTTCTTTATTCTTGGATATGAATGAATGACATTCACACATAAATCAACTCCACCCATATATTTATTAAAATCTACAATGCATTTAAGTTTTCTAATGTATTTCCTTGTGAACCTAGCTACTCTTACCACTTTATAAAACTTTTGTTGTGTATCCTACTTAGCATGATCGCATCCCTTTTTGATTTTAAAATAATACACTGTGATGCTATCTTTCTAAACAACCAGCATTTCCCCATGGCATAACTTTGGGAAAGCATCACTTGGCATCCCATTTGTGTTTTACTTACAATGCTATATACATTGGTTTGCTTTTCTTATATGATTTGACCAGAGTAGGGCTACCAAAAAATCTGTTCAGGAATAATTTCGAACTTTTTCATAATAATGGTAAAATCAAAGAAAGAAAAAACTTTCTCATCTGGTCACCATCATTCACTGAATTCAGTAGTGAATCCAGTGTATAGAACAGAATTATACACTCATGCAGTTTATATATTTTGATGCTAAACGTTTCGTTTCATTGGAATGTATTGTTGAAATCTAAGCTGGCCCTCCCACAACATCATCAATTTATCTATGTAGATCTGCTTGCTGGATATATGTATACACATTTTTTAAGTGTATTTCTAAAGTGGTTCACAACTTATACATCTTATGAAGCTTGTGCTTGTCCATATCTTGGACAATAAAGGATGACAATGATTCAATATGCATTACTTGTAGTAGGGGCTTAGTACCATTTTATCCCTATTGAAATACAAGATTTTGTGCTTTTAGTCCAAGTAACACATAAATCTTTTTCATATTTGTTGGCTTCCAATTTTTGGCTCTTGAATATTTTTTCAGATCATTAGTCTCTAGCACAGACTCTACAATATTTGTTTGAGTCATTCACAAAGTTCTGAATTTGATCTTGCATAAGGAATTTTTAGAAACATTCATATTGTGTTGCATTTGCATTTAACTCCCCATCTTCAACACCTACATTTGCTGTGAAGTCACTCACATATGAAAAGCTACAAGTCTTCTTATTCCAATCACTATTCCTAATTCCTCCCACCCCAACTATTGTTTGCGTGCAGGAAAATAGTGGTGCTTTCTTCACATGCTTGTTGACAGTTGATTAGTTGATTTTCATCCCTTTCTGACATATTTTCTCCTATATAACCCCAAAAAGATATTTTTATTCCTCACTGTCATCTTCATCTTCAGATTCTTTGGGAAAAATTAGCTCTAATGCTTCATTGCTTCTCAGTTTCTTATATTATGTCATATCAGTCTAAATGTACAGATGCAATTTAAAATCCAAATATATAAGATATATTTATAGCAAATGTTGCATATTGCATATGTGAATAAGCTCAATAATTCAAGCAGTCATTCTCCACACTTCACTCGATCATGAATATGTGCTAATTTGCATTTGTTTGTTATAAAAAGATGCTGATATTTGAGAAGCAATATGGTACTATTCAAAGTGAGATATTACAGCCATAAGTGTTTCAGTAAAGGCAAGTGAGAGTGAAATACCTTGACCATAACATAAAAAAAAGTTGAACCCTTCCTCATACAGAGGTTAACTTCATACCAAAGAATCCAAGATTAAGTATGTATCAAGGTGAATATTACCCAATAAGTGGTATATTTTCTTTGTGAACTGATTCTGTAACTTTGTTGCAGTTACTGGTTGTGATACTTTAACTTTAACTTTCTCATATAAATCTGTAGACTTCGATTTGTATAAGAAATTAATATTACTTTCTTCTCACGAAGCACAAAGGCAATTTTTATAGAGAATGAATACAGTTGATTGATTTGATCCCAGTATATTATTGATACATATTTTATTGATTCTGTCAGAATGTAAAGCAAAGGGAAACCTGGCAGGATATGAAGTTAGAATATCAAGTAATGAGATCAAAATACTGTAAGGCTCTCTTCAATTTCTGATAATTCATCATACTCACAGTAAATATTTATTGATTTCTTTAGTTGAGGCTTGAGGATCCAATAATTTAAGGAGGTTGTAGCAAGGACAGTGATCTGTAGTATTCATACTACATTCAAGGGTATTAATGGCATGCTTAAAGAGAATTGTTATCAACCAGAAATTGAAATCATATTATAGTCTTTGTCTGCCAGAATTCTTCCATTACAGTGAACATTGCCTTAAGAATTCGACTTATAACACAAGTAATAATATAACAGTTACAGTATAACTACAGTAACAATATTCATTCCTTCATTCATTCATTTTTATATCTTCTTTTCTATACTAGCATGGGTTAGACAAATATGTTATTGAGACATTGTTCTGCAGCCAGATGCTCTCACTGACATTAACCATTACCTGTTTTGCAAGTGAAGTATCTCTTATTTCACATGGTTTTAAAGGCCCAAAGAAAGCAGACAAGTTATTAACAGAAGGTCCAACAATCCTACTTGAAAATTGTGAAAATCTCTTCACATGAAATCATTGCTTGCCTTGTTAACTTACAAATAAACAAATTAAATGCATATATATATATATATATATATATATATATATATATATATTGTGTGTGTGTGTGTACATGCATGATTCATCATCATCATTTAACATTCACTTTTCCATGCTTAAATAAATTAGATTGAATTTAGATGAGGCATATTTTCTATCACCAAGTACTTTTCCTGTCACCAACCATCACCAAGCAACGTAATATTAGCCCATGGTTAGACATGTTTTTCATTGAAACCTCAAAAGACTGATGGTAGACAGACAATTCATCGACAGACAGTTGGCCAACAGACAATTGGATGACAGACAACTTACAGACCGGACAATTGTTTGGTATGGTGCAGAGTCCTATTGTCAGACATAGGGTGTTCCAGCAGCCCCCCTCTTGACCCAGGGCAGCACAACCTTCTTCAGGCACTTGATGCAGGCTTCCGTGTTGAGTCTGAGGTTGTATGGGAATTGTCTACCAGCAAATTGTCTGTCAGTGAATTGTCTGATGGCAAATTGCCTGTCAACAAATTGTCTGCACAAAAAATTATGCTTATTTACAACCATCACGTTATATAAAGACAGGGATATATACAAACACACACATACACACACATATACAGCAGGTTTCTTTCAGTTTCTGTCAACCAAATCTACTGATTGAAAATGTAAACTATTTTTAAACCTTAGTCGCTGGAAGAGTACTAGTACTACTGACTTCTGAGAGTGGTTGATGAAAGCAAAGAGTAAATCATGTCTCATGAGTTGCTTCTGACTTCTACTTTAATCCCTGAAGCAGCCCAGTTGGAAGTAAGTATATTTGAGTAAGTCAACCAGGAAAAAAATGCAACTTCTTGAGGTATCATTCACCAAAGAGTTAAACACCTGTCATGTCAAGCAACAGTGCTCTGATGAAGACCCACTTCACCTTGTAATAATCATTTCATGACAAATGCAGTAATAGGTAAGTAGTGAAATAATGCAAGAAGGGAAATAAAAATCAGTCATAGCTTGTTACTGTTGTATTATAATAGAGCAGGTAAAGAATGCAACCTAACATATATAAAATCTAAACTGATCATCTTCAAACTTCAACTAAGAATTTTCCAAGAGCAACCTAGAAGAATTGGCGCACATTAATATTCTTTAATACAACACTTCTCATTTTAGTTTACCTTTTTAATAATCCTGTTAATTTAATTTTTTTCTGGCTTAGTTTGGAATGGTAACATTAAGGCTTTTTTATTTCTTCGGCATGTTATAGACATGATCTGTAAAGATGCTACATTTTTAATGCCTGCCTTTCTTTGTTGGTTACTGTGATGACTACATTTCCCAGCTTAAACTCAACTGACTGAGTTTTTTCCAGTCAAGATCTACTCTTGTGTAATTTGCAATGCTTTCAGTCATTCTTGAAATGTTAGAGATAATATATTCAAACTATTCATTTATGTTTAGGAAAAAGTAGAAAAGACCTAGGTAGTTTCCTACAAGTATTCAATTTTCAGTTGATAACGTACCATTGATAGCAGCTCTAACTCCTCTGTTGAACAGGAAGATCTTTATTCATTTCAGAATAATTGATGTCATTGAATACTTTTTAGAAATCTTGGAATATGCTGTCAACTCACTCTTTTTCTCTTTTTGGTTCAGTATGTACCAGTGTATTTGAGAAGGGTGTGTTAGTATCAAGGACAGTTTCCTGAGATTCTCCTAGTTCCTTTTGTATAATTTTCCTTCATTGAAAAATTGAAAAAATGCAACTCAGTTCCAGTCTATTGAAAGCAGCAGTTAACTAAACTGTCAATTCTTTAAGGAATTCAGCAGAGATGTTCGCAGTTGTTTTTAGTAGATTTTCTAAATTCCTTTTGGATGAATATAATATCTAATACCGGAGAGGAGGAGAAATTCTCTATTGTGTTAAAATCAGATTTCTTCCATCATTTTTAACTAATACAGTCATTTAGAATATTATGATCCCTTCATCGTTATTCTCAAGAGTGCCATGTCTGTTACACAATACTTCATTCTTGTGTTGGGGGTAGGGGGTGGAGAAGATACGTTCAAATATTTATATGTATGTGTACTGATGAGTCAAAAGATGAAGCGTAAAATCACATATGCACAGTTTCAGTTTCTATCAACTTTATATTACTCTGCAATTCATATTTATTTTCTTTGTTTTTTATTATCATTAATTTGCTCAAATATATATCTTCATCATTTAACACCAATGTTCCCATACTTGCATAGGTTTGGCTTGTGTGTGTGAGTGTGTGTATGTATGTACATGTGTGTACATGTATGTATATATAACTTTCCCCTTCATCATATATGCTGTTGTATTTGGTTAAAATGGCTTATTGATGAATTTTGTCTACAGATTTATATGAGAAAGTTTAAGTTAAAGTATCACAACCAGTAACTGCAACAAAGTTATAGAATCAGCTCACATAGGCGCAGGAGTGGCTGTGTGGTAAGTAGCTTACTTACCAACCACATGGTTCCGGGTTCAGTATCACTGTGTGGCACCTTGGGCAAGTGTCTTCTACTATAGCCTCGGGCCGACCAAAGCCTTGTGAGTGGATTTGGTAGACAGAGACTGAAAGAAGCCTGTATATATATATATACAGGCTTATATATATATAAGATCCTGACATCAAGATACAGGACCAGATACACCATCAGCTTGGGTTTCAAAGGCTTACAGCTTTTCAACCTCCTTCAAAAAAAAACTTGAGAGAACTACATAGGATAGATGTTGGTGTCTTCAAAACAAAAGTGAATCTCCTGCCAAGAGTTTCATATGTACTTTGGTGGCAGGAATCACAAATGAGAGCAACAAGATCAAAAACCCTAATTCATCAAACACCACATATCAGAGGATATATATATGTATATATATATATATATATATATATATATATATATATATATATATATATATATATATATATGGGTGTGTGTTTGTGTGTCTGTGTTTGTCCCCCCAACATCACTTGACAACCGGTGTGTTTACGTCCCCGTAACTTAAGTTGTAGTGCACCTGAGCACTGTACACAATTATTATTATTATTATTATTATTTAACGGTTTGGCAAAAGACGCCGATAGAATAAGTACTAGGCTTACAAAGAATAAGTCCTGGGGTCGATTTGCTCGACTAAAGGTGGTGCTCCAGCATGGCCGCAGTCAAATGACTGAAACAAGTAAAAGAGTAAAGAAAATATACCACTTATTGGGCAATATTCACCTTGATACATACTTAATCTTGGATTCTTTGGCATGAAGTTAATACACCCTCAGCCACCCTCGCTAACTAAGCAGATAATACAAAACTTTTTTTCCTAGATGGGATGATTGCATTGTCTTACATCCTTTTTATCCAACCCCCACCTTCCCGGAATAATCTCAATGCTTTCTTAGAAACACATGTTGGAAATATAAATGATTTGAATAACACCTGTGTTTGACTCCATTTCTTGATTTATCCATGTTATACAAAAACATTTCATTTAACCTTAGAATTTCTACCTTTGTAAGTAAACTCCAGGCACTTACATGAATTTTTGCTCCCCTGGTAACTATTTATTTATTTTTTCCTTATTTGCACACATTGAAAAAATACATACACACACACACACACACATTTATATTTATATATATATATATACACATTTATATGTGTACACACTTATATGTATGTATATATATATCAGGTCATCCCATAAGTTCTGTCTGAATTTTGAATAAAGAAAGCAAGTGATCAAATGTTATATTTAATTGAAATTTAATCATCAATATACTTTCCCTGATTATCTATGACTTCCTTCCATCTATTTACAAGCTTTTTAATCCCATCAATGTAAAACTCATTTGGTTTCAAAGCAAAGAACTCTGAAATGTCAGTTTCAACTTCCTCCTGGCTTGCAAAAGTTATGTCCCCTAAATGATTCTGTAAACTATGAAACAAATGGTAGTCTGAAAAAGCAAGGTCGGGAGAATAAGGCAGATGAGAAATTTTTTCCCAACCAAGCTCTTCGATTTTCTGTGATGTGATCTTTGAAGTGTGGGGTCACGCATTGTCCTGATGAAACATCACTCCTTTTCGATTCACTAAAGTGAGTCTTGTTTTCTTCAAAGCTTGATTCAAACGCTCTAATTGCTGACAGTAGACTTGAGTCTATCCAAAAAGGGTGAAATGCATTCACGAGAATGGAGAGAAGAGCAGATGTCAACTTGGGATTTGTGGTTACTTTCAGACAATTCATGAGGCACCCATTTTACCAAGTTTAGGAACCTTTCCAAGTTGTTGAAGATGACTATGAACAGTTGCATAGTTTGAACTAAGCTTTACTGCCTAATGCAGGGTTTTCTTCAAGTACTGCCTCAAGGAGCTTATCATCAAACTCAACTGGATATCCTGTTTGATCTTCATCTTCAAGGCTGAAATCTCCACTTCCGAATTTTGCAAACCATCCTCTGCAAGTTCTTTCAATAAGCATTCTTTCCCATAAACTGAGTATATGTTTCGAGTTGCTTTGGCTGCAGAGTTTCCTTTTTTGTACTCTTAAAGCATTATTTGCTTCAAATTCTCTTTGGATACTTCCATGTTTGAAAGGGTTTTAATCAAAGAAATTTGAATTCAATTATTCTGAAAAATAATTAATTAGTTTAAATGTATGCAAATACATAAAAATAATTTTTAATTCCATTAGACATTCTAAAATACTATTAAATTTCATTCAATTTTAAAAAAGGTAAAATTGGGCAGAACTTATGAGATGACCTGATATATATATATATATATATATATATATATATACACACACACACACACACGCATGCACACACAGCCCCACCAAGCAGCACCTTAGTGCCTTGAGCTGACTAATGCCTAATGCAAGAATTTGGTTGAGGGTAACTGTACAGAAACTTGTGGCAAGTGAATATGCATGTGTGTGTGTGTATGTGTGCTTGTCCCTCATGATTTGACAACTAATTTTCGCTTATTTACATCCACTTAACATAATATTCTGGAAAAAAGAAAGACCAATAGAAAGATTATCAACCTTAGAAATACATACACACATATGCATGACAACTTATGTTGGTGTGTTTACGTCCCTGTAACTTAATGGTTTGGCAAAAGAGACCAATGGAATAAGTACTAGGCTTACAAAGAATAAGTCCTGGGGTTGATTTCTTTGACTAGAATGTGGTGCTCCAGCATGAAGTTGAATGAAATGAGGACAGGATACACTCACCCTGAAAGGATTGT